>NW_026539206.1:0-122500 GCF_027791375.1 Indicator indicator
GGTTGGATTGGGTTGGGTTGGATTAGATTGGATTGGTTTGGGTTGGATTGGATTGGATTGGGTTGGGTTGGATTGGGTTGGATTGGGTTGGGTTGGGTTGGATTAGATTGGATTAGATTGGATTGGGTTGGGTTGGGTTGGATTGGATTGGGTTGGATTGGGTTGGGTTGGGTTGGGTTGGGTTGGATTGGATTGGATTGGATTGGGTTGGATTGGATTGGGTTGGGTTGGATTGGGTTGGGTTGGGTTGGGTTGGATTGGGTTGGATTGGGTTGGATTGGATTGGATTGGATTGGATTGGGTTGGATTGGGTTGGGTTGGGTTGGGTTGGATTGGATTGGATTGGATTGGGTTGGATTGGATTGGATTGGATTGGATTGGGTTGGATTGGGTTGGGTTGGGTTGGGTTGGGTTGGGTTGGGTTGGGTTGGGTTGGGTTGGATTGGGTTGGGTTGGGTTGGATTGGGTTGGGTTGGATTGGGTTGGGTTGGATTGGGTTGGGTTGGGTTGGGTTGGGTTGGGTTGGATTGGGTTGGATTGGGTTGGATTGGGTTGGATTGGATTGGGTTGGATTGGGTTGGAGGAAGCCCAGCTCCTAGCCTAGGCTTGGAGGGGAGGGGTTTTGGCTTTCCAGCACCCAGAGGCTCTGCAGTGGGTGCAGGTCACATTGCTACCATCAAAGGCACTGCCTGGGTGGTGTCAACCAGCAGCTCCCCATGGCCGTGGCCATGGTCAGAGCCAGCACCTCGGGCAGGATTTGTGCCCCACTTCATCCCTCTCCAGATGAAGTCATCCAGATGTTAAGATCTCTTAGAACAAGGAATTGTTCTCCCTCTGCTCCCCACTTCATCCTCCCTCTGTAAAACAAATCTTGTGGTTTAGACCTTCAAATATTTTTCCAGGCTGGAGATCTGCTCTGGGTTTGATTTTTCACAGGGAATAGAATCACAGAATCATAGAATCATAGAATCATAGGATCATAGAATCATAGAATCAGTCAGGGTTGGAAGGGACCACAAGGCTCAGCCAGTTCCACCTCTCTGCCATGGGCAGGGACACCTCACACTACATCAGGCTGGCCAGAGCCTCATCCAGCCTGGCTGCAAACACCTCCAGGGATGGAGCCTCAACCACCTCCCTGGACAACCCATTCCAGGCTCTCACCACTCTCATGGTGAAGAACTTCTTCCTCACCTCCAGCCTGAATCTCCCCACTTCCAGCTTTATTCCATTCCCCCCAGTCCTGTCACTCCCTGACACCCTAAAAAGTCCCTCCCCAGCTTTCTTGTAGCCCCCTGCAGATACTGGAAGGCCACAAGAAGATCACCTTGGAGCCTTCTCCTCTCCAGACTGAACAGCCCCAACTCTCTCAGTCTCTCCTCATAGCAGAGCAGCTCCAGCCCTCTGCTCATCCTCATGGCCCTTCTCTGGACACCTTCCAGCATGTCCAGATCCCTCTTGTAACAGAGGCTCCAGATCTGGATGCAGTACTCCAGGTGGGGTCTCAGCAGAGCAGAGCAGAGGGGGAGAATTCCCTCCCTGCCCTGCTGGCCACACTTCTCCTGCTGCAGCCCAGGCTCTGCTTGGCTCTCTGGGCTGCAAGTGCTCAGTGCTGGCTCCTGTTGAGCTTCTCATCCTCCAGCACCCCCAAGTCCCTCTCCTCAGGGCTGCTTTCCAGCCAGTCCCTGCCCAGCCTGGATTTGTGCTTGGCATTGCCCTGAGCCAGCTGCAGGACCTTGCCCTTGGTCTTGTTGAACCTCATGAGGTTGGCTTGTGCCAAACCTCTGCAGCCTGTGCAGGTGCCTCTGGCTGGATCCCTTCCCTCCAGCCTGTCCAGGTCCCTCTGGCTGGATCCCTTCCCTCCAGCCTGTCCAGGTGCCTCTGGCTGGATCCCTTCCCTCCAGCCTGTCCAGGTCCCTCTGGCTGGATCCCTTCCCTCCAGCCTGCTTGCTGCACCACACAGCTTGGTGTCAATTAAAAGGACCCTGCTGTAAATCAGCAGTGAGCCACCCTCAAAGGGGCAGCAAGTCCTCCTGATTTCCATCCCTTCATCCCTGGGCTCCTCTGGGGACAGGTGAAGGAGGGAGCAAGATCTTGGTGGCAGCTTTGGAGAGAAGCAAACCCAGCACTGCCTTTTGCTACCCCATAGATGCAGAGGGAGGCTGAAGTGTCACCTCCTGACCAGCACCACTGAAAGCCAGACCCCAGAAGGTCTCTCCCCACCCCTGTTGTTCTTTGGTGAGTTTATTAAGTGCCTGGAATTAATTGGGGGAGCAATTTTCTGCTGTCTAAATTCCCTCTGTCACTGTTGCCCCCCTTGGGCCTCAGTGTGTGGAGCCAGTTTGGGGTGAAGGGGGATCTGGGGAGGGGGTGGGGGGTGGGGGATGTAATTATGTCCCATCTGGAAACCTTTGGGGAAGGTGTGGACCTGCTGGGCAGGAATCTGGCAGCTTTCAGCAATTATTCCATTCATTAGCCCCAGCCTGGGTGCCTTGTCCTGCTTATTGGACAGGAGCACTACTCCGGGAGGCTTTCCCACCCCAGCTGCTTCCCATCCCCCTGCAGGCCCAGAGCTGCAGGGTCCTGAAACTGGGAATGAGTCCTGGAGCTGGGAATGAGTCCTGGAACTGGGTAGAAGTTCTGAAACTGGGAATGAGTCCTGGAACTGGGAATGAGCGCTGGAACTGGGAACTAGTCCTGAAACTGGGAATGAGCCCTGGAACTGGGAATGAGTCCTGGAACTGGGTAGGAGTCCTGAAACTGGGAATGAGTCCTGGAACTGGGAATGAGTCCTGGAACTGGGTAGAAGTTCTGAAACTGGGAATGAGTCCTGGAACTGGGAATGAGCGCTGGAACTGGGAACTAGTCCTGAAACTGGGAATGAGCCCTGGAACTGGGAATGAGTCCTGGAACTGGGTAGAAGTTCTGAAACTGGGAATAAGTCCTGAAACTGGGAATGAGTCCTGGAACTGGGAATGAGTCCTGGAACTGGGAACTAGTCCGGAAACTGGGAATGAGTCCTGGAACTGGGAATGAGCCCTGGAACTGGGTACGAGTCCTGAAACTGGGAATGAGTCCTGGTACTGGGAAAAAGTCTTGAAACTAGGAATGAGCCCTGAAACTGAGAATGAATCCTGGAACTGGGAATGAGTCCTGGAACTGGGTAGAAGTTCTGAAACTGGGAATGAGTCCTGAAACTGGGAATGAGCCCTGGAACTGGGTACGAGTCCTGAAACTGAGAATGAGTCCTGGTATGGGAAAAAGTCTTGAAACTAGGAATGAGCCCTGAAACTGGGAATGAGTCCTGGAACTGGGAACAAGTCCTGAAACTGGGAATGAGTCCTGAAACTGGGAATGAGTCCTGGAACTGGCAACTAGTCCTGAAACTGAGAATGAGTCTTGGAACTGGGAATGAGTCCTGAAGCTGGGAATGAGTCCTGGAACTGGGAATGAGCCCTGGAACTGGGTAGAAGTCCTGAAACTGGGAATGAGCCCTGAAACTGGGTACGAGTCCTGAAACTGGGAATGAGTCCTGGTACTGGGAAAAAGTCTTGAAATTAGGAATGAGCCCTGAAACTGGGAACAAAACTGGGAGTGATCCCCATCCTGCCAGGGATCAGAGTCACAAAGGTTGGGAGAGATCTCTAAGCTGATCAAATCCATCAGCCCAACCCCACCATGGCCACCAAACCCTGGTGCTGACCTCCAGGAGGGACCCGGGGGGGGGGGGGGCTGCTGTGTTTGGGTTGCAGCAGCTTCCCTCCAAGCCCTTCCCACAGCCTCCTGTGACAGCAGCAGTGCTGCAGGGTGGAGAAAGCTCAGCTTAGGGAGCCAGAGAATCACTAAGGTTGGGAAAGCTCTCCAAGGTCATCCAGTCCAACCCTCAACCCAACCCCACCATGGCCACCAAACCCTGGCCCCATGGCCACAGGTTTCCTGAACCCCTGCAGGGATGGGGACTCCACCACCTCCCTGGGCAGCCTGTGCCAATCCCTGACCACTCCTGCAGCAAGGAAATTGTTCCTCATGGCCAACCTAAACCTTCCCTGCTGCAACCTGAGGCCATTTCTTGTTACTGGGGAGAAGGACCAACCCCCACCTGGCTCCAACCTCCTTGCAAGGAGCTGTAGAGGGCAATGAGGTCTCTCCTCAGCCTCCTCCATCCTGAACACCTGCAGCTCCTTCAGCTGCTCCTCCCCAGCCCTCTTCTCCAGACCCTTCCACAGCTTCATTGTCCTCCTCTGTGCCCAACACACTGCAGCCCCAAACCCTTCCCCATCCCTTCCAGGGCCACTGGAGAAGCTCTGTGAGGAGGCTGGCTCCACAAAATCCTCTTCCCTGCTGCTGCAAACACAAAAAGCTTCCTTTGGGAAGCTCCAAAAAGCCCTAACCCCCCCCCCCCCCCCCCAGCTCCAGCTCCAGTTACTCCTTCCTTCCCATGAAACTCCATCTCTGCACCATCAGCTGTGGGGTGGCACCAGGCTGAAAGGTCACTTGATGCTCTTCTCCTCCTGTCCCTTCCCTGCCTTCCCTGCAGCTGAATTGTCTCCTTCTGGGTGGAGTAGATGAAAAAAAAAAAAAAAACCAAAAAAACCACAACAAAACCAACCCCCCAACCCTCCCTTTGAATTCATTGTGCTGTGAGCAGAGCAGTTAGAAACTGGGGGACACCAGTTTGGATTTGAGGGTTGTGGGGGATTTTTTTTTTTTTTTTCCAGGTACCTTGACTTTCTTATGGACAACATTGGACTGGGTTGGGGTTTTGTAGGCAACTGATTGGAGGTTTGGTTTTGCCCCTGAGGGTGAGCTTCATAACAAGCTTCAAGTCAGATCTGGTCCAGCTTTTCTCTTGCCTTTCCAAAGGGATTCTTCCTTCCTTTCCTGTTTTGTTTTGTTGGTTTTTTTTTTTTTTCCCCCCTCTCTTCCCCTCTAGTGAGACCCATTAAGAGTTTTCCACTTTAACAACCCAAGGAGGTTGCTCCTGATGGCTAAAAGCAGCCTTTCAACAAAGAGCTGGTGGAGAATTGGATCCAGTGAGGCTGATTCCTTGGAGAATTGGATCCAATGAGGTTGATTCCTTGGAAAATTTGATCCAGTGAAGCTGATTCCTTGGAGAATTGGATCCAGTGAAGCTGATTCCTTGGAAAATTGGATCCAATGAAGCTGATTCCTTGGAGAATTAGATCCAATGAGGCTGATTCCTTGGAGAATTGGATCCAGTGAGGCTGATTCCTTGGAAAATTGGATCCAATGAGGCTGATCCCTTGGAAAATTGGATCCAGTGAAGCTGATTCCTTGGAGAATTGGATCCAATGAGGCTGATTCCTTGGAAAATTGGATCCAGTGAAGCTGATTCCTTGGAGAATTGGATCCAATGAGGCTGATTCCGTGGAGAATTGGATCCAATGAGGTTGATTCCTTGGAAAATTGGATCCAGTGAAGCTGATTCCTTGGAGAATTGGATCCAGTGAAGCTGATTCCTTGGAAAATTGGATCCAATGAAGCTGATTCCTTGGAGAATTAGATCCAATGAGGCTGATTCCTTGGAGAATTGGATCCAGTGAGGCTGATTCCTTGGAAAATTGGATCCAATGAGGCTGATTCCTTGGAGAATTGGATCCAATGAGGCTGATCCCTTGGAAAATTGGATCCAGTGAAGCTGATTCCTTGGAGAATTGGATCCAATGAGGCTGATTCCTTGGAAAATTGGATCCAGTGAAGCTGATTCCTTGGAGAATTGGATCCAATGAGGCTGATTCCTTGGAGAATTGGATCCAATGAGGTTGATTCCTTGGAAAATTGGATCCAGTGAAGCTGATTCCTTGGAGAATTGGATCCAATGAGGCTGATTCCTTGGAAAATTGGATCCAATGAAGCTGATTCCTTGGAGAATTAGATCCAATGAGGCTGATTCCTTGGAGAATTGGATCCAATGAGGCTGATTCCTTGGAAAATTGGATCCAGTGAAGCTGATTCCTTGGAGAATTGGATCCAATGAGGCTGATTCCTTGGAGAACTGGATCCAATGAGGCTGATTCCTTTCTTTCCAAACCCTTGCTCCCAGCCACACGTCTCCAAGCTGGAAAACTTGGGATTAGGGCTTAAATGGGCAGCACCTATCCCACCACCTTCACAGCAAGCTGGCAAATCAGGAGGGTGGGTACAGAGGGGTGAGGTGCCCAGTGTGGTACCCCAGTGCTGGCACAGGCTTCTCTGGCTTCCAGCCATGCCCAGTGCCCTCAAAGGTGCTTCCTCTCCCTCATCTTCCTCCATCCCAGGCACTTGCAGAGCACCCACCCACAGCCCCCCTGCACAGCACAGTGCCAGGGCACATCAGCACCCCCCAGGGGGATGCTCTGTCCATTGGCTGGGGGGAATTAAAGCCACATTGCCCCTGAGCACCCTGCTCCAGCCCCCTGCCTGCAGTTCCTGCTGCTGTGTCTCTGGAGAGGGACGTGGCTGAGGGTGGAATTTATACCCCACAGAGTGGCACTGCCAGCCCAGAGGGGATGCTGCCCAGGGCATCAGAACCCCAGCATGGTGAGGGTTGGAAGGGACCTCTGGAGCTCAGCCAGTCCAATCCCCCCTGCTCCAGCAGGGCACCCACAGCAGCCTGCCCAGGAGCACAGGGGCCAGGGGGGGGTTGGAAGCTCTCCAGAGAAGGAGACTCCACAACCTCTCTGGGCAGCCTGCTCCAGGACTCAAACACCAAAGAAATTTCTCCTCCTGTTTAGATGGAACCTCCTGGGTGCCACTTTGTGCCCATTGCCCCTGGTCCTGTCCCTGGGCACCACTGAGCAGAGTCTGGCCCCAGCCTCTTGCCCCCAGCCTTTAGCTCTTGCTGAGCATTGCTCAGATCCCCTCTGGGGCTGCTCTTCTCCAGGCTCTCAGCCCAAGGGCTCTCAGCCTTTGCTCCTCACAGAGCTGCTCCAGGCCCCTCAGCAGCTTTGCAGCCTCCTCTGATCTCTCTCCAGCAGTTCTCTGTCTCTCTTGAGCTGGGGAGCACAGAACTGGACCCAGTCCTCCACATCCACATCTGCATCCACTCTGCCTACTAAGGTAGAGGGGAGGGGGAGGAGAACCTCTCTCAGCATCTAGCTCCAGCATCTGAGGTTTCCACTTCTCTGAGCAACCTGTTCCAGTGTCTCACCACCCTGATGGGGAAGAACTTCTTCCTGATGTCCAATCCAAACCTCCCCTCCTGGGGAGGAAGTCCAGGAGCAGGTGAACAGAAGAAGGGAGGTGGTGATGGAGGGGGGGAAGCCCTCACAGTGACATTTTACTGCTGGAACAGAAACTTCTCCAGAGGAGGTGGGGAGGAAGGGGGAGGTTGGGAGGAAAAATAAATCTCTTCTGTTGACATTTCCCACAGCTGGTGAAACCCAAAGCCTTCCAGCAAAGCCCCAAAAGTCCCTCAGTGCTGTCACAAAAAAAAAAAAAAAAAAAAAAAAAAGCAAGCAGGGTCCCCAAAAGGAAGCTTCCCTCTTTTCTTTTGGGTGGTTAAGATGTTAGAAAGGGGGGGGGAGGGAAATAATTAAATCAAGAAAGAAAAGGAACAATTTCAGGAATTCTGAAGAGGGAAAGAAGCAGAAAGAAAATTGGAAAAGCTTCAACATTTCTGGGTGTTTTCTGACCCATCCCTGTGACTCGCTGCTGTGGCTTTGCTGCTGGAAGGTGCCAAGGGCAAGGCTGGGGGCTCTGTGTGGCCTCTGGGGGAGGGAAGATGCCCAGCTTCAAACCCTGGCCCAGGCACAGCGTGAGGGCAGTGGGGAGAAGCTCCCTGGGTTGGCCCAACCTCATCCTCTGTACTGCAGCAGTGATGGAAAGCACTCAGGGAGCAGCCCCAGGTCTGGCTCCTTTCCCCTCCTGCTTTGCAGCCAAGGATGAGTTCCAGAAGGAGCAGACTCAGGTCAGGCCTTGGAATAAAAAAATTCCTCTTCTGAGCCCCTGATTTCCTCACAGGAGAGCTAACAGCAGGGCACTGCCAGAGCATGGCCCCAGTGCCCAGGTTGGGATCTCAGAAAGACTCCTCCAGCCCTGGTGCCCACTTTGGCTTCCCAGGCAGGGTCTCCTCCATCCCCAGTGCCCACTTTGGCTTCCCAGGCAGGGTCTCCTCCATCCCCAGTGCCCACTTTGGCTTCCCAGGCAGGGTCTCCTCCATCCCCAGTGCCCACTTTGGCTTCCCAGGCAGGGTTTCCTCCATCCCCAGTGCCCACTTTGGCTTCCCAGGCAGGGTCTCCTCTATCCCCAGTGCCCACTTTGGCTTCCCAGGCAGGGTCTCCTCCATCCCCAGTGCCCACTTTGGCTTCCCAGGCAGGGTCTCCTCCATCCCTTGTGCCCACATTGGCTTCCCAGGCAGGGTCTCCTCCATCCCCAGTGCCCACTTTGGCTTCCCAGGCAGGGTCTCCTCTATCCCCAGTGCCCACTTTGGCTTCCCAGGCAGGGTCTCCTCCATGCCCAGTGCCCACTTTGGCTTCCCAGGCAGGGTCTCCTCCATGCCCAGTGCCCACTTTGGCTTCCCAGGCAGGGTCTCCTCCATCCCTTGTGCCCACTTTGGCTTCCCAGGCAGGGTCTCCTCTATCCCCAGTGCCCACTTTGGCTTCCCAGGCAGGGTCTCCTCCATCCCCAGTGCCCACTTTGGCTTCCCAGGCAGGGTCTCCTCCATCCCTTGTGCCCACTTTGGCTTCCCAGGCAGGGTCTCCTCCATCCCCAGTGCCCACTTTGGCTTCCCAGGCAGGGTCTCCTCTATCCCCAGTGCCCACTTTGGCTTCCCAGGCAGGGTCTCCTCCATGCCCAGTGCCCACTTTGGCTTCCCAGGCAGGGTCTCCTCTATCCCCAGTGCCCACTTTGGCTTCCCAGGCAGGGTTTCCTCCATGCCCAGTGCCCACTTTGGCTTCCCAGGCAGGGTCTCCTCTATCCCTGGTGTCCACTTTGGCTTCCCAGGCAGGGTCTCCTCTATCCCTGGTTTCCACTTTGGCTTCCCAGGCAGGGTCTCCTCTATCCCCAGTGCCCACTTGGGCTTCCCAGGCAGGGTCTCCTCCATCCCTGGTGCCCACATTGGCTTCCCAGGCAGGGTCTCCTCCACCCCCATGATGCCAATGCTGCCAGGGGACCTGGGGATGCTCAGTGCTCTGTTGTCCCTTGCTGTCCCCAGCTGGGACCTGTGGGTTTGGGGTGACACCAGGAGCATTCCAGCAGTGTCCCCACTTTCTTGTTAATTAACAGAGAGAAAATTAGTGGTCAGGAAATTGGTCCTCTCCTGTTGCTCTTTCTGGTTTGCTTCTTTTTGGGGCTTGGTTTATGCTTTCTCCTCTGTGGGGACCATGTGGCCTCTGCGGTCAAATTCCCAACCTTGGCTGAAGCCCAATTCCCATTGGGAGCTTTGTGCCTGAAGAAAGGAGCCAGGAGATAAAAGGGCAGAAGCCAACCCCCTGCCTTGCTTCAGAGCAGGCTCAGCTCCATGGCACCTGAGCTCCTCCATGCCCAGTGCCCACTTTGGCTTCCCAGGCAGGGTCTCCTCCATCCCCAGTGCCCACTTTGGCTTCCCAGGCAGGGTCTCCTCCATGCCCAGTGCCCACTTTGGCTTCCCAGGCAGGGTCTCCTCCAGCCTCAGTGCCCACAGAGTGATGCTCAGCTCAGTCCCCTCTCCAAGGGAGGGCTTGGTCTGTGCCAGGTGGTGTCCAGCTCTGCAGGAGGGTGCCAGGGGAAGCTGGGCAGCTCTGGCAAGCATCCTGACCTCAGCAGGGGCATCAGTTGGGGTGGCTGTGGGAGGGATGTGATGAGGGTGGGTGTTGGCCAAGCTGTCAGTGTGACATTTGGAGGACAGAGGTGCATGGTGGCCACCTCCATCTGATGGCTGGGTAGTGCTGAGGGCTAGCAGCCACCTGGCAGCATCATCCTGCTTGCATGGACAAGCAGAGGGACAATCCTTCATCCTGCTCCCCTCCTCACAGGAGCTGAGCCCTCCTCATCCAAGCAGGCCTTGACCCCCTCCAGGGAGGGGGCATCCTGGAACAGGTTACCCAGGGGGGTTGTGGCTGTCCCCTCCATGGAGGTGTTCAAGGCCAGGCTGGATGAGGCCTGGAGCAAGCTGGGCTGGTGGGAGGTGTCCCTGCCCATGGCAGGAGGGTTGGAACTGGATGACCTTGAAGGTCCCTTCCAACCCAACCCATTCTGTGAGTCTGGCCCGTGACAGCCACCTCCCCATGGCCAGAGCCACCATCTATGTCCTTTCCTGCAGAGCTGGAGCCACAAGAACCCACCCCAGGGCCCAGGGCCACCCTTGATGAGCTGGGACAACCCCTGCCAAGCCAGTTGGGGTGGTGGCACCCCAGGTGTCACCATCCTCCCTGCCCAGCAGGCTGGCAGGGGCTCATTAGCAGAGCTGACAAACCCCTCAGCAGGGGCTGGGGATTTTCATCTCTGGGGAAGCTGAACTTGAGAGGGAGGTAGAAAAAATGGAAAGAAGTCTGCTGATGGTGGTTGTGTAATTAAAGGGCAATTAGGAGGCGCCAAGGAGTCTCCTGGGGAGCAGGGTGAGCAAGATCACTGCCTCCCCAGAGGCTCCTAGGGACAAAAGTCTCCCCAGGCATGGCCAGGAGGCTCCAGAGGGACCTTCCCTGGGGGGTGTGACATGTTCAGGGTCAGTGTGACATTAGGACAGGGTCAGGTTGTGGGGTGGAAGGACTGTTCCATCTTGTCCTGTCCCATCCCACCTCATCCCATCCCATCCCATCCCATCCCATCCCATCCCATCCCATCCCATCCCATCCCATCCCTCCCTTCCATCCCCATCCCACCCCATTCCCATCCCATCTCACCCATCCCTCCCATCCCCATCCCCATCCCCATCCCCATCCCCACCTCCATCCCATCCCATCCCATCCCATCCCATCCCATCCCATCCCATCCCATCCCATCCCATCCCATCCCATCCCATCCCATTCCCATCCCATCCCATCCCTCCCATCCCCATCCCCATCCCCATCCCCATCCCCATCCCCACCTCCATCCCATCCCATCCCATCCCATCCCATCCCATCCATCCCATCCCATCCCATCCCATCCCATCCCCATCCCATCCCACCCATCCCTCCCATCCCCATCCCCATCCCACCTCCATCCCATCCCATCCCATCCCATCCCATCCCCATCCCATCCCATCCCATCCCATCCCATCCCCATCCATCCCACCCATCCCTCCATCCCCATCCCCATCCCCACCTCCATCCCATCCCATCCCATCCCATCCCATCCCATCCCATCCGATCCCATCCCATCCCTCCCTCCCATCCCCATCCACCCCATTCCACCCCATCCCCATCCCCACCCCCACCCCATTCCCATCCCATCCCACCCATCCCTCCCATCCCCATCCCCACCCCCACCCCATTCCCATCCCTCCAGCTCTGTTCTGCCTTCAGAGATGCTGGCAGCAGGCATCCTCCCTGCTGCTGGCTCCCCTGGCAGCTCCAACTGGGTGCCCACCGGAGGTTCAGGATGTTCCTTGAGTCCAAACCTCCTGGGGCTGGGCTGGAGCAAGGGGCCAGCAGCCTTGGGCAAGAGGAGGCTGCAGGCTGCAGCCAGGGGGGTGCCCAGCTGGGGCTGGGTGGCTCAGCAGAGCTGCTGGAGGAGAGAGGCCAAGTGAGGGAGCTGCCATCCTGATCCCTGGCACAGCCCCAGGGCTTCCCCATCCCCCACCCCCTGGCTACTCCTTCTCCATCTCTCAGCCCCCTCAGGGGCTCAGGTCCTCAGCCTCTCTGGGATGCCCACATCCCTGCCCACCTCGCACCACCATCCCCCAGAACTGTGCAGCTCAGGTTCCCTCCTCCCTGCAGCTCCTTCACACAGCCACAGAGCTGCTGGGGCTGGAGGGGACCTCCAGAGGTCATCCAGTCCAAAGGGCCACCTGGAGGAGGTCACCCAGGAACACATCCAGGTGGGTTTGGAATGGCTCCAGGGAAGGAGAGACTCCAGAACCTCTCTGGGCAGCCTGCTCCAGGGCTGCAGCACCTTTAGGTTGCAGGAGTTCCTCCTCCTCTGCTCTCCCAGTTTGTGCCTTTGCTCCTTGTCCTGGCACTGGCCACATCCTCCTGCCACCCACCCTTGAGTTATTGATCAGATCCCCCCTCCCCCCACTCAGAGCTGCTCTTCTCCAGCCTAAACAACCCCAACTCTCTCAGCCTTTCCTCACCACAGAGCTGCTGCAGTCCCCTCAGCACCCCTCTGCCCCTTTTCTCTGCCCTCCCCGGCACCTTCCTGCCCTCCTTGAACCGAGGAGCCCAGAAGTGCCAAGCCCTGTGCCCGCCCCCAGCCACAGCTGGGCTGTAGCCTGGCCCTGACCCAGCTCATCCCTCCACCTGCACTGGGAGATTGTTTTCCCCTCACCCTGGAAGCATTCCCATTGTGGAGGTGCCACAGGAACCTCCTCTGCCAACCCTGCCACCTTCACCTGGGGCTCTTCCTGGCTGCCCCTGTTCAAAGGATGAGAAAAAAAAAACAACAACTACAACCAAAAAAAGGAGGCTGTGGCCAGGTCTGAGGGGAGATCACACCAAAGCCTCCCCAGCCAGCAGATTCCAGCAGCCCAGCTCACATCCTCCTCCTCCTCCTCTTCCTCCTCACAGGTGTCTTCCCCCATTCAACACCTCCCACCTCTCCTGCTTCCCCCCCATCCCCAACTCTTCACAGCTCCCACATTAGTTGTGGTTCACTGGGCACTGAATGGGGACTGGAATTCCTTAATCCACCTGTGACCTGCCAAAGAGCTTTCCCAGCCCCAGCCCAGTAACTCAATCCCACTCAGCACAAAGCTGGGAAGGCAGCAGCAGTGTGCCCCAGCAGTTGGATCTCACCTCCTCCTGCTCCTGGAAAAGCCTTGGGAGGCACCCTGGGCTCTGCTCCCCTCTGGAATGGTCCCCACCCCAGGTTTGCCAGCCTGGAGGTCAGCCCCAGCCCCACCTTTTGTCTCAGCTTTTGTCTCCTCCTTGGTTTGGAAAATTCCACCTGGTGGTGGTTGAGCTTTCCAGGGCTGGGGGGGTGGGGTGGGGGTGATCCCATTTCAGCCACTTCCTAGCCCCAAAAAGTGCCTGTGGGGTGGAGCTGAGCTGCCAGCAAGCCTTGAGGTGAGCCCCGAGCAGTCAAAGTGGCTGGGGGGGGGGGGTGGGGGGGTGTTGGAAGGGGGTTGTTTTGGTGTGGGAGGGGGTCAGGTTAGCAGGAAGATGTTGATTCATTGGACATCTCCAAGGTGAGGTTGTCTGGGGCTCTGAGCAGCCTGCTCTAGCTGCAGATGTCCCTCCTGACTGCTGGGGAGGCTTGGACTGGATGAGCTTCAGAGGTCCCTTCCAACCCAACCCAACCCAACCCAACCCAACCCAACCCAACCCAACCCAACCCAACCCAACCCAACCCAACCCAACCCAACCCATTCCATGAGTCCATGCAATGAGGAATTGTGCCAGGCATAAATCTGCTCCCTTTGGACCTGGGCACAGCTCCTCATCAAGGTATGGCAGAGCTGTAGAAGACCCTCCACACAACTCAGCTTCACAGAAGGGGTTGGGTTGGGCTGGGCTGGGCTGGGTTGGGCTGGGCTGGGCTGGGTTGGGTTGGGTTGGGTTGGGTTGGGTTGGGTTGGAAGGGACCTTTAGGATCCTCCAGTTCCAACCTCCCCCTGCCATGGACAGGGACACCTCCCACCAGCCCAGCTTGCTCCAGGCCTCATCCAAGCTGGTTGCTCCCCAGCTCCCCTCCCACCAGCTGCATTTGCTTCTGCTTTGAGACCTGGAAAGTGGTTGGGATCCACCTCTCAGCCAGGCCCAAGTCCTTCAGGTCAGAAGATTCCTCTTGCAAGATGCATTTCCTGCCCCAGCTCCTCGCTGCCTGCTGCAAAGGAGACACCCACCTGCCTTGGGGGAGCCTGGAGATCAGCTCCCCAGCTTCTGGTCCTTCCTGCCCCGTGGACGGACATCCTCATGGATGGACATCCTCAGGGATGAGGAAGGAAAAATCTATTCGGCCAAAGGAGAAGCTTTGGACTCTGATTTCCACTCTATGATCTCCTTCCCCTTGGCCACCATCTTCTCCCTGGAGGGGTGGGGGAGCTGCTGGAGCTGTGCCCACCTCCTCCTGGTGGGTGCCAGTCACACAGGGAGTGCTGAAGTTGGCTGTCCAGGCACAGCTCCGTGCAGACCCCAGGCAGTCACTGGTGCACATGAGTGTCCCTGGGCTGTGTGCACACACAGGGGACCCGGGGGCTGCCTGCTCCTTCTCACCTCCCTGTCCCTCAGCAGCCTCATGGGATTGCTCTGGTTGGAGAAGTTCTCTAAGGTCACTGAGTCCAACCAATGACCCAACCCCACCATGGCCACCAAACCCCAGGGGCCATGGCCACAGGTGGAACCCCTCCAGGGATGGGGACTGCAGCACCTCCCTGGGCAGCCTCTGCCAGTCCCTGACCACTCTGGCAGCAGAGAAATTGCTCCCCCTGGCCAACCTAAACCTCCCCTGCTGCAACTTGAGGCCATTTCCTCTCCTTCTAATCACCTGAGACAAGGGAGAAGAGACCAACCCCCAGCTGGCTCCAGCCTCCTCTCAGGGAGCTGCAGAGGCCTTCAGCCTCCTCTTCTCCAAGCTGCACCCCCCCAGCTCCCTCAGCTGCTCCTCCCCAGCCCTGTCTGAATCACAGAACTCTCAGGGCTGGAAGGGACCTCAAGGCTCACCCAGATCCAACCCCCCTGCCATGAGCAGGGACACCTCTCACCAGAGCAAGCAGCTCAGAGCCACAGCAGCTTCTCCAGACCCTCACCAGCCTCTCCAGACCCTTCCCCAGCTTCTCCAAACCCTCACCAGCTTCTCCAGACCCTCACCAGCTTCTCCAGACCCTTCCCCAGCTTCTCCAGACCCTTCCCCAGCTTCTCCAGACCCTCACCAGCTTCTCCAGACCCTTCCCCAGCTTCTCCAGACCCTCACCAGCTTCTCCAGACCCTTCCCCAGCTTCTCCAGACCCTCACCAGCTTCTCCAGACCCTTCCCCAGCTTCTCCAGACCCTTCCCCAGCTTCTCCAGACCCTCACCAGCTTCTCCAGACCCTCACCAGCTTCTCCAGACCCTTCCCCAGCTTCTCCAGACCCTCACCAGCTTCTCCAGACCCTTCCCCAGCTTCTCCAGACCCTTCCCCAGCTTCTCCAGACCCTCACCAGCTTCTCCAGACCCTTCCCCAGCTTCTCCAGACCCTCACCATCTTCTCCAGACCCTTCCCCAGCTTCTCCAGACCCTCACCAGCTTCTCCAGACCCTTCCCCAGCTTCTCCAGACCCTCACCAGCTTCTCCAGACCCTTCCCCAGCTTCTCCAGACCCTCACCAGCTTCTCCAGACCCTTCCCCAGCTTCTCCAGACCCTTCCCCAGCTTCTCCAGACCCTCACCAGCTTCTCCAGACCCTTCCCCAGCTTCTCCAAACCCTCACCAGCTTCTCCAGACCCTCACCAGCTTCTCCAAACCCTCACCAGCTTCTCCAGACCCTCACCAGCTTCTCCAGACCCTTCCCCATCTTCTCCAGACCCTCACCAGCTTCTCCAAACCCTCACCAGCTTCTCCAGACCCTCACCAGCTTCTCCAGACCCTTCCCCAGCTTCTCCAGACCCTCACCAGCTTCTCCAGACCCTTCCCCAGCTTCTCCAGACCCTCACCAGCTTCTCCAAACCCTTCCCCAGCTTCTCCAGACCCTCACCAGCTTCTCCAGACCCTCACCAGCTTCTCCAAACACTTCCCCAGCTTCTCCAGACCCTCACCAGCTTCTCCAGACCCTCACCAGCTTCTCCAGACCCTCACCAGCTTCTCCAAACCCTTCCTCAGCTTCTCCAGACCCTCACCAGCTTCCTTGCCCTTCCCTGGCCTTTCTCCAACCCTTCAATGTCCTTCTTGCAGTCAGGGCCCCCAGCACTGAGCCCAGGGTTCGAGGTGTGGCCTCAGCAGTGCTGAGCCCAGCAGGACCATCCCTGCCCTGCTGCTGCTGTGGGTTCAGGCTGGAGATGCACATCCCAGCACCCTGTCCCCCTGCCAGCTGCCTGCCCCCCGTGGCCTGCTGCCTGGGGCTGAGCTCAGCTCCAGCTGCAGTGCTGGGAAGCCACAGTCCAGCCAGTGCCACTTTCCACTGACTCCAACTTTCCACCCCTGCATCCCCCCACATCATCCCCATGAGTAATAGGGAGTGGCCACTCCTGTCTGGGCCAGCTGGAGCTGGGGCCACCCAGGGCCACCTCTCGGCCAGCTGGCAGGCAGCAAAGAGGAGGAGGAGGAGGAGGAAGGTGATGAGGAAGGAGACTCTGGGCTTTCCTGTTCGTCTTGGCTCCCCCGGGGGGTGGTTTGGGGTCCTGTAGTGACATCCCTGGGAGCTGGCCAGCTCTGTTAGTCACACAGGGAGGTGGGGAGGGCTGGAAAGACCTGCAGCCCCTGCCTGGGGGGTGGAGAGGACACCAGGGACAGGCAGCAACTGCTCTGCACTGCAGTGGAACCATGAGGAGAGAGCTGGGACTGGAGACCTCCTGGTGTCCACTGCAATGGAACCATGAGGAGAGAGCTGGGACTGGAGACCTCCTGGTGTCCACTGCAGAGGAACCATGAGGAGAGAGCTGGGACTGGAGACCTCCTGGTGTCCACTGCAGAGGAACCATGAGGAGAGAGCTGGGACTGGAGACCTCCTGGTGTCCACTGCAGAGGAACCATGAGGAGAGAGCTGGGACTGGAGACCTCCTGGTGTCCACTGCAATGGAACCATGAGGAGAGAGCTGGGACTGGAGACCTCCTGGTGTCCACTGCAGTGGAACCATGAGGAGAGAGCTGGGACTGGAGACCTCCTGGTGTCCACTGCAGAGGAACCATGAGGAGAGAGCTGGGACTGGAGACCTCCTGGTGTCCACTGCAATGGAACCATGAGGAGAGAGCTGGGACTGGAGACCTCCTGGTGTCCACTGCAGAGGAACCATGAGGAGAGAGCTGGGACTGGAGACCTCCTGGTGTCCACTGCAATGGAACCATGAGGAGAGAGCTGGGACTGGAGACCTCCTGGTGTCCACTGCAATGGAACCATGAGGAGAGAGCTGGGACTGGAGACCTCCTGGTGTCCACTGCAGAGGAACCATGAGGAGAGAGCTGGGACTGGAGACCTCCTGGTGTCCACTGCAATGGAACCATGAGGAGAGAGCTGGGACTGGAGACCTCCTGGTGTCCACTGCAGTGGAACCATGAGGAGAGAGCTGGGACTGGAGACCTCCTGGTGTCCACTGCAATGGAACCATGAGGAGAGAGCTGGGACTGGAGACCTCCTGGTGTCCACTCATTGCCCCTGCCCCAGATCCCACCTTCCCTGCACCTCTGCTAGAAGGACAGGCTGAGAGGGAGCTGGGGGTGTTCAGCCTGGAGAGGAGAAGGCTCCAGGGAGGCCTCATAGCATCCTGCCAGGACCTGAAGGGGCTACAGGAAGGCTGCAGAGAGACTGTTCCAAAGGCCTGCAGGGACAGGATGAGGGACAATGGCTTCAGACTAGAGCAGGGCAGATTTAGATTTGATGTGGGGAAGAAGTTCTTTGCTATGAGGGTGGTGGAGCACTGGAACAGGCTGCCCAGGGAGGTGGTTGAGGCTCCATCCCTGGAGAGATTGAAGGTGAGGCTGGACAGGGCTCTGAGCAACCTGATCTAGTGGAGGATGTCCCTGCTGGCTGCAGGGGGTTGGACTGGATGAGCTTTGGAGGTCCCTTCTGGCCCCATTCTATGATTCTGTCTCTCCACTGGCTCCCCTAGCCTCCCACCTCACCTCCCCTGTGCTGGGGTGCTGGCATCTCTCCTGGCACCAGCTCAGCTCCTGCTGTGCCACCCTCAGGGCACTCCCCAGAGGCTCTGCCCAGGAGGCACACAGGCTGCAGCTGGAAGAGTGAGGGAGACCTGGTGACAGAGGCTGGTTTCCAAACTTCCACTTTTGAGAGAGCTCAAAGGGTAGCAGGTGGGGACTGAGGAGGGACAAAAGCCCTGAAAGAAAAAAAAAAAAATAGGAAGGAAAATGACACTGAACAGTTGGAGGCATCAGACAGGGGCTGGAGGCATCAGACAGGGGTTGGAGGCATCAGACAGGGGTTGGAGGCATCAGACAGGGGCTGGAGGCATCAGACAGGGGCTGGAGGCATCAGACAGGGGTTGGAGGCATCAGACAGGGGCTGGAGGCATCAGACAGGGGCTGGAGGCATCAGACAGGGGCTGGAGGCATCAGACAGGGGCTGGAGGCATCAGACAGGGGCTGGAGGCATCAGACAGGGGCTGGAGGCATCACACAGGGGTTGGAGGCATCAGACAGGGGCTGGAGGCATCACACAGGGGTTGGAGGCATCAGACAGGGGTTGGAGGCATCACACAGGGGTTGGAGGCATCAGACAGGGGCTGGAGGCATCACACAGGGGCTGGAGGCATCAGACAGGGGCTGGAGGCATCACACAGGGGTTGGAGGCATCAGACAGGGGTTGGAGGCATCAGACAGGGGCTGGAGGCATCACACAGGGGTTGGAGGCATCAGACAGGGGCTGGAGGCATCAGACAGGGGCTGGAGGCATCACACAGGGGTTGGAGGCATCAGACAGGGGCTGGAGGCATCACACAGGGGTTGGAGGCATCACACAGGGGCTGGAGGCATCAGACAGGGGCTGGAGGCATCAGACAGGGGCTGGAGGCATCAGACAGGGGTTGGAGGCATCACACAGGGGTTGGAGGCATCAGACAGGGGCTGGAGGCATCAGACAGGGGCTGGAGGCATCACACAGGGGTTGGAGGCATCAGACAGGGGCTGGAGGCATCACACAGGGGCTGGAGGCATCACACAGGGGTTGGAGACATCACACAGGAGTTGGAGGCATCAGACAGGGGTTGGAGGCATCAGACAGGGGCTGGAGGCATCAGACAGGGGTTGGAGGCATCACACAGGGGCTGGAGGCATCACACGGGCTGGAAGCATCAGACAGGGGTTGGAGGCATCACACAGGGGCTGGAGGCATCAGACAGGGGTTGGAGGCATCAGACAGGGGTTGGAGGCATCAGACAGGGGCTGGAGGCATCAGACAGGGGTTGGAGGCATCAGACAGGGGTTGGAGGCATCAGACAGGGGTTGGAGGCATCACACAGGGGCTGGAGGCATCAGACAGGGGCTGGAGGACCTCAGGAGTGAGGGTAGAGCTATGGGCAGGGCAAACCTTCTGCCTCCCTCCCCACCTTGCTCCACTGTGGTCCATCTTCTGCAGGCTCTGCAGCCTGGTGGGGAAGGACACAGCTGTGTCCTGCAGTGGTTATGAAGCTACCTGCTCCAGAAGGGTGAGCTTGGAGTCAGGGCTGCCATAAAGCTTGCCCTGGGTGGCCAGCACAGCCCTTTGCCCTCTGGGACTCCTCTCCCACACCAGGCTGTGGTTTCATTTCCTCATGCACCCTGGCCTCCATCTGATGGATAATTAATTATCATTCCCATCCAGGCCAGCTGGCTGCCTTGGGGAAGTGGGGCACCCTGCCCCTCCATCCTCTTCCTCATTTTTGAGGAAGCAAGGAAGGATCATCACGTGGGGAAACTGAGGCAAGGACAGGTTGGAGCTCAGGAACTCCTCTGCTTGCAGGAATCATGGTGTCATAGAATCAGTCAGGGTTGGGAGGGACCACAAGGCTCAGCCAGTTCCAACCCCCCTGCCATGCCCAGGGACACCTCACACTACAGCAGGCTGGCCAGAGCCTCATCCAGCCTGGCTGCAAACACCTCCAGGGATGGAGCCTCAACCACCTCCCTGCACAACCCATTCCAGGCTCTCATCACTCTCATGGGGAAGAACTTCCTCACATCCAGCCTGAATCTCCCCACTTCCAGCTTTATTCCATTCCCCCCAGTCCTATCACTACCTGATAGCCTAAAAAGGGAGGAAGAGTTGAGGCTGTTCAGCCTGGAGAAGTGAAGGCTCCAGGGAGACCTCAGAGCAGCCTTCCAGGAGCTGAAGGGGCTCCAGGAGAGATGAGGAGGGATTTTGACAGGGGCTGAGAGTGCCAGGATGAGGGACAATGGCTTGGAGCTGGGAGAGGGGAGATTGAGACTGGAGATGAGGAAGAAATTCTTGGCAGTGAGGGTGGGGAGGCACTGGAACAGGTTGCCCAGGGAGGTTGTGGCTGCCCCCTCCCTGGAGGTGTTCAGGGCAGGCTGGATGAGGCTTTGAGCAGCCTGGGCTGGTGGGAGGTGTCCCTGGGGGTTGGAACTGGCTGATCTTTAAGGTCCCTTCCACCCCAACTCATTCTATGATCTGTGATCCTGTGAAGTCCCTGGGCAAGGGGATGTGACCCAGCAGAGGTGAGCCCCGAGTCCTGCTGGGCTCTCAGCAGCCTTTCCCATGGGCACAAGGCCAGGCTCACCCCAGATCACACCTCCATGCCCCCCTGGGGAGGGCTGAAGCCCTTCCTGCAGCAGGGTTCAGCTACTGACAGGTGAGCAGCAGCAGCAGCAGCAACAACCCAAGGGAGCAGGGAAGCCAGGAGGTGTTCCTCAGCAGGCTGTGTGCTCCTGCTCTGCCTGCTTCAAAGGCAGCTGGAGTTGGTCATGCCTGAAACCCTTCTCCACCAGCACAATCAGTGCTGCCAGCCACAGCCAGCACACCAGAGCAGTGCTGAAGGGGCTCTGATGGTCACCAAGGGCTGGACAAGCTGCATGGACCAAAAGGTTCCTCAAGGTCAAACCCAGGCAGGCTTGCAAGAGTCATTTCGGGGATTGCCTGAGGAATCCTGCAGGTGGGAGAGTCTCCAGGGCTGGTGAGATGTGCACTTGGCAGGAGGTCCATGCATGTTTGGCCAGGGACTGGAGCAGGGAGGTGGTGGAGTCACCATCCATGGAGGTGCTGGAGTCACCATCCATGGAGGTGCTGGAGTCACCATCCATGGAGGTGCTGGAGTCACCATCCACGGAGGTGTTGGAGTCACCATCCATGGAGGTGTTGGAGTCACCATCCATGGAGGTGCTGGAGTCACCATCCACGGAGGTGTTGGAGTCACCATCCACGGAGGTGTTGGAGTCACCATCCATGGAGGTGTTGGAGTCACCATCCATGGAGGTGCTGGAGTCACCATCCACGGAGGTGTTGGAGTCACCATCCACGGAGGTGCTGGAGTCACCATCCACGGAGGTGTTGGAGTCACCATCCATGGAGGTGGTGGAGTCACCATCCATGGAGGTGGTGGAGTCACCATCCATGGAGGTGGTGGAGTCACCATCCATGGAGGTGTTGGAGTCACCATCCATGGAGGTGCTGGAGTCACCATCCATGGAGGTGCTGGACAAACCTGTGGCCAGGGCACGTTGGGGGCATGGTTTAGTGGCCAGGGCACGTTGGGGGCATGGTTTAGTGGCCATGCTGGTGCTGCCTTGCCTCTTGGAGCTGCTGACCTTGGAGGTCTTTTCCAGCCTCAGTGACTGTGTGACTGCAGCCTGCGTGTCCTGTGTGCTGTCACCTCTCTGCCTGCTGCCACTTTGCTGCTGAGCCACTGACCTGGACTTAAAGGAACTTGAAGGGGACCTCCTGATCTTGCCACCCACCCCGAGTCACAGCTCGGAGGTGACCTCCCCTCCAGCCGAGCCTGCCATGGGGTCAGGGTCCTCCACGGACCCTCAGCAACGCCGGGAGGGGGGTCCTGGAGCACCCTCAGCCCCCTCCAGCCCCCTCCAGCCCCAGCTGAGGCAGCCAGGCTGCAGGTAACGTTGCCATCTAGTGGCTTCCCCACCCGGATGTGAGGGAAAAGAGCGCATTTGGGATCATTTGGGAAGAGGATGGGGGAAGGAAGCAGCCTCAGGCACCTGGGTGGTACCCACGCCTGGGGGCACAGGGAGCAGCAAGGGCTTGGTTCATCTGAGGATGTGATGGGTAAGCTTCAGCCTCCCTGCTCAGACAGCAGCAATCCATCCTCTTCCTCAGCAGCTTGGAGCATGCAGCAGCTTCTGGTCCCTCCTAGCTGGGACTTGGCAGCAAGTCACAGGATCCCAGCGTGGGGTGGGGGTGGGAAGGGACCTCTGGAGCTCAGCCAGTCCAAGCCCCCTGCTCCAGCAGGGCACCCACAGCAGCTTGCACAAGGGCCAGGGGGGGTTGGAAGCTCTCCAGAGAAGGAGACTCCACAACCTCTCTGGGCAGCCTGCTCCAGGCCTCAGCACCCTCACAGCAAAGAAATTTCTCCTCCTGTTTAGACTGAACCTCCTGGGTGCCAGTTTGTGCCTACTGCCCCTTGCCAAGCCCCTGGGCACCACTGGGAAGACTTTGGTCTCATCCTCTTGACCTCTGCCCTGCAGCTCTTGCTGACCATCGCTCAGATCCCCAGGCCAGGGGCTGCACAGCCAGACCCAGAGCTCAGGGTATCAGTGGCAGCTCCTCCAGCCTGTGACAAGGCTTGGAAGTGGCCAAGCCCCCTGAGTCCACCAGGCAGAGGAGTAGGAAACCCTGAGCTCTTGCACAGCTCAGAAAGGAGCCTGCCTCCAGCCTGAGGGGAGAAGGTGGAGGCTTGGCTTCAACCTGGCAACACCTCAGCTGCTGGAGCTGTCAGGGCTTGGTCACAGCTGTGACATTGCAGCTGCCTTATGGATGGTACCTGATGGGCAGGATTCCTGCCAAAGCATCTTTCTTGACAGAGCTTAAAGATCAAAGGCAGATGGGGCTGAGGAGGTGTGAGGCAAAGCCAGAGATGAGAGAGCCACTCAGAACAGCCCCAGCAGGTCACAGGATCATGGAGCTTGGAAAAGACCTCCAGGACCATCAAGTCTGCCAAGCATCTTCCACCCAAGCCCTCCCTGGCCACAAGACCATGTCCTGAAGTACTACACCTTGCTGCCTTTTGAACACCTGATTCCTGGCCAGGGGCACAGGGGCAGAGGTGTCCTCACCTAAGGGATGGGACAGGAAAGTTCTCCCAAGCTTCTCAGCTCTACTTGGAGGCCAGAGGCAGAGGATCCTTCCCCTTGTTTCTCAGGCAGGAGCAGAGGTGCAGGGTCCTGGCTCTCAAACCCGGGAGAGAGAGAGAGGGGACAAGCAGGGAAGCCCAGAGAGGGAAGTGCCAGCTCCAAAGCCCCTGTCTGGGGGGGCAGGGTCACCTCCAGCCAGCCTCACCCTGCTGGCTGCACAGGCTGGCACCACACAGCTTTTTGGCCAGGGTGCCAGGGAAAAGGAATCTCACTCTGCATTCACTGCCCTCTGCCCTCTCAGGACTGGCAGGTGTGTTGGCCAAGCTGACCCCTCCAGGTGACAGGAGTGGGCATCCTGACCACAAACTGCCCCCAGGCTCTGCAGGCCTGGCTTTGTGCCACCCTCAGAGGGAACTCTGCTTTGCCACATCCATACCAAGACCTGTGCCACCCTCAGGGGGAACTCTGCTTTGCCACATCCATACCAAGACCTGTGCCACCCTCAGAGGGAACTCTGCTTTGCCACACCCATACCAAGACCTGTGCCACCCTCAGAGGGAACTCTGCTTTGCCACATCCATACCAAGACCTGTGCCACCCTAGAGAAGCAGACAGAGACCTTTGCTCCATCCAGGAGAGCAAATCCAGCAGCACCACTCCAAAATCTCACAGAGGAGAAGAACGACACCAGGCTGACTTCAGATTCCTCTGGTTCCACCTCTGGAAATCCCAAAGGAAGTGGTTTGGGGATTACCTGGCCTGGAAGAAGCTCCTGCCTGTCCCTTTGCCTTCTGCACTGTCACTCCAGCTCCAGCATGAGGATTTTATCTGCACCCAACCCTTTTGCAGCTTCAAACTCTTGCTGTTCTTGCTCCCTCCATGCCTCTCAAGGAGCTTCAGGAGCCCTGCCAAGCTGTTGGTGCTGATGGTGTCTTGTGGCAATGAGCTTCTCACCAGTTTCACATTGCCAGCAGGTCATGAGAGGTGAACCTCCCCCATGCTCTGCTCTGGTGAGACCTCACCTGGAGCACTGTGCCCAGCTCTGGGGCCCTCAGCACAAGGAGGACATGGACCTGATGGAGAGAGTCCAGAGGTGGCCACAAAGGTGATCAGAGGGCTGGAGAACCTCCCCCGTAGGGACAGGATGAGAGAGCTGTTCAGGCTGGAGAAGAGAAGAGAAGAGAAGAGAAGAGAAGAGAAGAGAAGAGAAGAGAAGAGAAGAGAAGAGAAGAGAAGAGAAGAGAAGAGAAGAGAAGAGAAGAAGAGAAGAGAAGAGAAGAGAAGAGAAGAGAAGAGAAGAGAAGAGAAGAGAAGAAGAGAAGAGAAGAGAAGAGAAGAGAAGAGAAGAGAAGAGAAGAGAAGAGAAGAGAAGAGAAGAGAAGAGAAGAGAGGAAGAGAGAGAAGAGGAAGAGAAGAGAAGAGAGAGAAGAGAAGAGAGAGAAGAGAAGAGAGAGAAGAGAAGAGAGAGAAGAGAAGAGAGAGAAGAGAAGAGAGAGAAGAGAAGAGAGAGAAGAAAAGAGAGAGAAGAGAAGAGAGAGTAGAGAAGAGAGAGAAGAGAAGAGAGAGAAGAGAAGAGAGAAGAGAAGAGAAGAGAGAGAAGAGAGAGAAGAGAAGAGAGAGAAGAGAAGAGAAGAGAAGAGAAGAGAAGAGAAGAGAAGAGAAGAGAAGAGAAGAGAAGAGAAAAGGCTCTGGAGAGACCTTAGAGCAACCTTCCAGTACCTGAAAGGGGCTCCAGGAGAGCTGGGGAGGGACTTTGGAGTGACAGGACCAGGGACAATGAGTTGAAATTCAAGCAGGGCAGATTTAGATTGGACATGAGGAAGATTTTCTTCACTATGAAGGGTGGTGGAAGGCTGGAACAGGTTGTCCAGGGAGGTGGTGGAGGTCCCATCCCTGGAGACCTGGAGGTCCCATCCCTGGAGACCTGGGCTAGATGAGCTTTAAAGGTCCCTTCCAGCACAAACCACTCTATGATTCCATGAGCTTGCTCCCCAGCTACTGCCCAGCCCCCAGATGAAATCCTCTGCACTTCTTACCAGCCCCAGGGATCAGCACTGGGTCTGGTGCTGTTCAACATCTTCATCAGTGACATTGATGAGGGGACAGATAGACAGACAGACAGAGTCTGCTCAGCAGGTTTGCTGATGACCCCAAGCTGGGAGGCTTGGCTGAGATACCTGAAGGCTGTGAGGCCACCCAGCAAGACTTGGACAGGCTGAGAGCTGGGCACAGAGGAACCAAATGAGGGTCAACAAGGAGAAGTTCAGAGTCCTGCAGCTGGGAAGGGAGAATAACCTGCAGCAGGACAGGCTGGGAGGTGACCTGCTGGGGAGCAGCCCCAAGGAGAAGGAGCTGGCAGTGCTGGTGGGCAACAGGTTCTGCATGGGGCAGCAATGTGCCCTGGGGGCCCAGAAGGCCAATGGGGTCCTGGGGGGCATTCAGAAGAGTGTGTCCAGCAGATAGAGAGAGGTTCTCCTTCCCCTCTGCTCTGCCTTGCTGAGACCTCATCTTGAGGACTGTTTTGGGCTCCCCAGTTCAGGAGGGACAGGGACCTGCTGGAGAGGGTCCAGGAGAGGGCTGGGAGGATGATGAAGGGACTGGAGCACTGCCTGGGGAGGAGAGGCTGAGGGACCTGGGGTTGGTTAGTCTGGAAAAGAGAAGACTTAGAGGGGATTTAATGAATGTTTATCAATATCTGAGGGATGGGGGTCAGGAGGGAGGGGACAGGGACAGGGACAGGGACAGGCTCTGCTCAGCTGCACCCTGGGATAGGACAAGGAGCAATGGATGTAAGCTGCAGCACAGGAGGTTCCACCTCAACACAAGGAGGAACTTCTTTACTGTAAGGGTCACAGAGCCCTGGAGCAGGCTCCCCAGAGAGGTTGTGGAGTCTCTGGAGACTTCCAAGGCCCACCTGGATGCATTCCTCTGTGACCTGAGCTGGATTCCATGGTCCTGCTCTGGCAGTTGGGGGGGGGGGTTTGGACTCGATGACCTCTTTGGGTCCCTTCCAACCCCTGACATCCTGTGAGCTGTGAGCCTGTGATCCTCCCTCCCTTGGCAAGATGAAGATCCTGGGTGGACACCTTGCCATTGCCTCCTCTTCCACAACCAGAGCAGGCCTGGAGTGCTGCCTGTGCCAGGCTGTTCCGTGGGGAGCAGGGAGCTGACGGGAAAGGGGAGGTGGCTGCCTTCCTGTGGGTGTGATTTCCAGAGCAGGAAACCAGGTGGTGAGGAGCAGGTGACTAGGTGGTGAGGAATGCAGGCACAGGCCCTCTGCATGTGTGAGATGCAGGCAGGAGAGAGAAGGACGACTGCAAAAGGCTTTTGCCAGCATGGCCAGGGCCCAGGCTCCTTGACTGAGGGTCACTCTCCATCCAGAATGACACAGAGCCACAGAAGGCTTGGAAGGGACCTCTAAATGTCACCCAGTCCAACTGCATCTGAGTCTGCAGAATCACAGAATCAATCCTCCAGGTGGGAAAAGACCTCAGAGGTCCTCAAGTCCAGCCTAAACCCAGCCCAACGACTAGAGCAGGTTGCTCAGAGCCCCATCAAGCCTTGACCTTGAATGTCCTCCCCAGCAGCCTGCAGGAACTCGCTGGTGGTACCCAGCACCCTCCTAGGGCCACTGCAGGCAGCTTGGAAGCTGCTGGTCCAAAGCCACGTCCCCACAAGAGGTCTGGATGCCTCCTGTCCCCCAGCACAAGCCAAGTCCTGGGGCTCCAGGAGTGTCTCACACATTCCTCAGGAGCTGCAAGGCAATTGCTGCTGCTCCACACCATGCCAGGCATGTTGGGAATGACCAACCCTGCCCCAGCCCTGCTAACTGCTACAGGCAGGTCCTGCAGCTGCTTCTCCATCCTCAGGCTGCCCTCAGCCAGTGGGCATCATCCCATCTGCTCAGCCTCACATCCATGGCATCTCCTCTCTCTACTGCAGGCTGCCTCCTGTGCAGCCTGGGGCCCCAGGACTGGCAGCCCCCAGTGCAGCAGCAGCAGCAGCAGCAGCAGCAGCAGCAGCAGCAGCAGCAGCAGCAGCAGCAGCAGCAGCAGCAGCAGCAGCAGCAGCAGGGATGGTGCTGGGTGCAGGCTGCTGGGTGCAGGCTGCTGGATGGGGCCAGGGGGCTGGAGCTGCCATCCCAGTCCTGCTCTGCTGCCTGCACTTCCCCTCCCAGCTTTCTGCAAGCTCCTCAGGGCCGTGCCTGTTCCTCAAGGCAGATCCCAGCTCTCTCTTGGGGCTCCTCTCTGCAGCCATGAGCCAATGCTCCTGCCAGAGCTGAAGTCTAAGATGAAGCAAACCCAACCTACAATCCCACCCAGACCAGGACCCTCCTGCTCATCTCATTTCTGCTCACCCAGGGTCAGTCTCCTGGAAAACCTTGATGGAATCACTCTGGGTGAAGATTTGGGCCCTCACTCCAAGAAGGACGTTGAGCTGTCCCCAGCTGGTGAGGGGACAGGGTGCTGGGATGTGCATCTCCAGCCTGAGATGGGGCCAGCAGCAGGGCAGGGATTGTCCTCCTGTGCTCAGCACTGCTGAGGTCACACCTCAAATCCTGGGCTCAGTTTTGGGGCCCTCACTGCAAGAAGGGCATTGAGGAGCTGGAGCAGGGCCAGGGAAGGGCAAGGAAGCTGGGGAAGGGTTTGGAGAACAGGGCTGGGGAGGAGCAGCTGAGGGAGCTGAGGGTGTTCAGCTTGAAAAACAGGAGGCTGAGAGGAGACCTCATTGCTCTCTACAGCTCCCTGAGAGGAGGCTGGAGCCAGGACTCTTCTCCTTAGTCTCAGGTGATAGAAGGAGGGGGAAATGTCCTCAGGCTGCCCCAGAGGAGGTTTAGGTTGGCCATGAGGAACAATTTCCTTGCTGCAGGAGTGGTCAGGCACTGGCACAGGCTGCCCAGGGAGGTGGTGGAGTCCCCATCCCTGGAGGGGTTCAGGAAACCTGTGGCCATGGGGCCAGGGTTTGGTGGCCATGGTGGGGTTGGGTTGAGGGTTGGACTGGATGACCTTGGAGAGCTTTCCCAACCTTAGTGATTCTCTGGCTCCCTAAGCTGAGCTTTCTCCACCCTGCAGCACTGCTGCTGTCACAGGAGGCTGTGGGAAAGGCTTGGAGGGAAGCTGCTGCAACCCAAACACAGCAGCCCCCCCCCCGGGTCCCTCCTGGAGGTCAGCTCAACAGCAGCCCATGGCCAGGCAGCAGCTGGAGTTAGTGAACCAATCCTTGCTGCCATCCAGCTGCAGTTCTGGCTGCCAGCTGTCGTTCTCTGGGGGTACCAGCACAGCCCATCTGACTCTGTGGCAGCACAGAGCTGTCACCAGCACTCAGACAGCTCCCAAGTGGTGCCAGCCAGCTCTGCAGAGCCTTTGCTCTGCCCCAGCTGCTGCTCCCAACCCTTCTCAGGGTGGCCAGCAAGGCTCTGGAGCTGACAGCTCCTGCTCTGGGGGGTGGATGCAGACAGACATTGCTCACACCAGCAGTGTCTCATGGTTTCTGTAGACACCCCAGGAGGTTTCCACTCATTTTTCTCCCCATTACCCACCAGGATAAAGAGCTGCAGGGGCAGAAATCACTGCTGGTTGCTGGGAGGGTTGCACCAAGGGCTTCTGAGTGCTGCAGCAGCTTGAAGAAAGCAAAGACCTTCAGTGACATTGGGGGTTGGACTGGAGCAGGGCAGGCTTAGGCTGGAGCTGAGGAAGAAGATCTTTATTGAGGGTGGTGAGACACAGGAACAGGTTGCCCAGGGAGGCCCTGGATGCCTCATCCCTGGAAGTGTTCAAGGCCAAGCTGGATGAGGCTTGGAGCCACCTGATCTAGTGGGAGGTGTCCCTGTCCATGGCAGAGGGAGGGGGAGGGGGTGGGGGTTGGAACTGGGTGATCCTTAAGATCCCTTCCAACTCAAACAATTCCATGACTTCATGACCTCTAATGGTCTCCTCCACCCCCAAACCCTCCTTGGGTGATTCTGTGACCAACTGCAGGCAGCAGCACCTTCTGCTATGCTTGTCCAGCACCTCCAAGCCCACCTCAGCCTGGGGCTGGTCGCCCTAAAACCCCAACCATGGAAGTGGCACATCCATAAAATCCACCAGCCAGGTCCATCCTGCTGCCAGATAAGCAGAAGAGCAGCCAGCTGGGACAAACAAGTGTGACAGGGCCACGCTTTCCACACAGCCTGAGCCATGATTAATCCCTGAAGCTTGCCAGGGAAGCCAGCAGCCTTTGATGTGCAGCTTGGGGATTGAGGAAACCAAGCAGTGCAGCTCTGGGGTGGCTGGAGGAGAGGAGAGGAGGAGGAGGAGGAGGAGGAGGAGAAGGAGGAGTGGGCAGATAGTCAACTTGTCTGTTCACCTCACCCTGATGGACTCAGAGCAATGCCTAAGGTACAGGAGAATAATAAATGAGAAAAGGAAAAAAAAAAACAACAAACCCCAAACCAAACCAAAACAAAAAAGGGATGCTGCAGAAATTTAATTTAACGTAATTAAAGAAAAAAAAAAAAAAAAAAAAAAAAAAAAAAGAAAGGTTGCTGAGAAGAAAGGATTGTCCCAGGAAGCTTCTCCTTGCCCGAGGAGGGGCAGCCAGGCAAAGTAACCTTGGGATTTGGGAGCTGCTCCAAGCAGGGCTGTGTGGTCTTGGGCAGCTTCCCTCCCCTTGTCCCTCACTGCTCTGCTTGAGGTGTGGCTGTGGCTGGCTGTCAGCCCACAGGGAGTGTGGTTGGACTCTGCTGCCTGTGCTGCAGCAGGTGAGCTTCCCTCCTGGTGGACCTGAGGGGTGCAGCAGGTGAGAGGAGCACCTTCCACCACCTCACCCTGGAGAGCAGGCAGCAGGGGGAAGGTAGAAAGGGATGGAGCTGGCCAGGAGACATGCAGGAGGTCACCTGGCTCCTCCTGCACCCCCAGAGCAGGGTCACCTCTGCCTGTGCCACCTCTGCCTGTGCCACCTCTGCCTGTGCCACCTGTGCCACCTCAGACAGTCTTCACCCAACCCTCCCCAGGCTGGCAGCAGTGGAGACCTGAGCCACAAAGGTCGAGTTCCCAGCTGAAGTCAAACCCAAGGCTCTAACTCTTCTAAACACAGCTCCTGGAGGCAGAGAGGGCAGATGTGGAAACCCTCTCTGAAGCAACACAAGCCTGGACATCTTCCCACCCTCACTGGCCTGGCAGGCAAGAGGGGCAAGAGAGAACTCAACCTCCCCACCCCCCACGCTGGCAGCCAAGCTTCCAGCTCCAACCCCACTGCTGAGCCCAGTCCATGCCCCTTTGGATTTAGCAGGCAGAGGATGAGACCCAAGCACAGAGGAAGGGTGACCTGACCTGGGGCTTCCCCTTGGCTTGACCTCCTGGAAGGAATTGCAGCAACTCCATGATTAAGGCTTAGCAAAGATAAAAGAGGGAAAGTAAACTATCCCCAGCCTGCCTCCGTGGTTTTCATCCTTCTCTGTGTCCCAGCACTCTTCAGGTGGTTGCTGAACTCCTCTGCTGTGATCTCTTTAGGATTCCAAGAAGAAATGTTTGATTGTCAGGACTCAACCCCCTAAATGCACCCCAAAATTGGCTCCTTCAGCAGCCCCAAAGCCAATCCCGAGGTGCAGAGTGCACTTGATGGGATAAAAAAGGATGTGGCTGGATGCCTGCATGGACACAGTTCACCTCTCATGGTGGCAACAAAGGCTTGGAGGGGTTCTTAGCTTGGCTTTTCCCAGCCCAAAGCTGCTTTCTCATGCTCCCCAGCAGGGACAAGGGCAGAGAAGGATCCTCCAAAGGCTTTTGGGAAGCAAGGGGTGAGCTGAAGGCTTTCCCTGCTGCTGGCTGCTTTCGTTGTGGTTTGATTTAATTTGATTACAAACGTCTGGCATAACAAAAAGCAACCCCAGGAAGACTCAGACAAACTCCCAGCTGGTCCTGGAACGTACCCCACAGTGCTCTCTGGCATCAAGAGTTTGGGCAAAGCCTTTTCAGATGTCCTCCTCCTGCTGCTGTGGTGTCCTCTCCCCACAACCACACACAGAGGTTTCCAACCAGCTCTGCTTCACACAACCACAGAGCCCCAGGTCAGAAAGATTGACCAAACCTTGCTGGAAGCACCAACCTGTGTGACAGCTCAGTGGAGGATGTGTCCTCCACAGCAGTTTTATTCCACCCTCACATCCACCTCTCACCCTCTGAGGGCTCCAGAATGCAGAATGCATTGCAGAAGGGCAGGTGGAGACTGGAGACTGGGGAGAAATTCTTGACAGTGAGGGTGGGGAGACACAGGAACAGGGTTTCCCCCTCCCTGGAGGTGTTCAAGGCCAGGTTGGATGAGACCTTGAGCAGCCTGGGCTGGTGGAGGTGTCCCTGCCCACGGCAGGGGGTTGGAACTGGATGAGCTTTGGGCTCCCTTCTGACCCAAACCATTCCATGGATTCATGGATCTGAGTCTCCCCCAGGGCTGCTCCCCTCACACTGCAGCACTATGACTCATTTCTCCAGAGGATGGAATCAGCTCACAGAATCACAGAATTGTCAGGGTTGGAAGGGAGCTCAAGGCTCAGCCAGTCCCAACCCCCCTGCCATGGGCAGGGACACCTCACACCACAGCAGGTTGCTCACAGCCACCTCCAGCCTGGCTGCAAACACCTCCAGGGATGAGGCTTCCACCACCTCCCTGGGCAACCTGTGCCAGTCTCTCACCACCCTCATGGGGAACAACTTCTTCCTAATGTCTAATCTAAATCTCCCTTCCTCTAGCTTGGATCCTTCCCCCCTAGTCCTATCACTACCTGACCCTAAAAAGTCCCTCCCCAGCTTTCTTGTAGCCTCCTTCAGATCCTGGAAGGCCACAAGAAGGTCTCCTCAGAGCCTTCTCTTCTCCAGCCTGCACAGCCCCAACTCTCTCAGCCTGTCCTCATAGAATCACAGAATCAGTCAGGGTTGGAAAGGACCACAAGGATCATCTAGTTCCAATCCCCCTACCACAGGAGAGGAGCTCCAGCCCTTGGATCATCTTTGTGGCCTTCTCCTTTAGAGGGAGGCCACAACTTCCCAGGCAAGATGCTGCAAGCTGGCTCAAGCAAGCAAACTCCCTCAGCCCTTAGCAGCACTCTGAGCCTCTGCCTCTTCCCAAAGCAGAGCCTTTGTGGTTCTCCAAAGGGGAGATGTCCTCTTCACTGCAAATGTCCTTCCAGGCCCAGCAGGAAATGTGCTGAAGCACCGTGAGAAAGCTTCTTCTTGTGGTTATGTCTGGCCCTAACCAGAAACAGCAGTGCCAGGAGGTGGGATGAGAGTTGCTTGAAACCTCTCCAACTTCCCATTGCAAGCACTAAAGGTCTGCATGCTTCAGATGAACTTCTGGGTGCTCCCTTCCAGCTTTTTGGTGCCTGAGAACAGCAAAGCATCTCGAGAGCAGCAGTCCCCCAAGGAGGCTGTGGAAGACCCTTGGTCCCTGTGTGTGTTGCAGAGCCCACAAGAGCTGTGGCTGGCTGGGCTCAGCCTCTGCTGCCTGCTCTGGTGGCCCCAGCTCCCTTCCCTGAGTGTTGGCTCAAGAGGCAATCTGCTGGGAGAGCTCCTGGGATTGCTCCATCATGTCCCAACCTGAGGGTTTTCAGCATGGCTGAGGGCATCTCATCATGCTCCAGCAGGGATGGCATTCAGAGTGCCACTCATCCTTCCACTCCTGGGCTCTAGAGTATCTCCTCACCTTAGACCCAAGCTCTCCAAGGGGTTCCAGCAAGATTTAGTCTCTTGATCAGACCTAGAAGGGTAAGAGAGGGGATTCTGCCCCTTGGCTCTGCTCTGCTCAAACCTCACCTTCAATCCTGCCTCCAGTTCTGGTGTCCCCAGCACAAGGAGGACACAGAGCTGCTGGAGGGAGTCCAGAGGAGGCCACAAAGATGAGCCAAGGGCTGGAGCAGCTCTGCAGTGAGGCCATGCTGAGGGAGCTGGGGGTGTTCAGCCTGGAGAAGGCTCCAGGAGCACCTCAGAGCTGCCTTCCAACAGCTGAAGGGATCCTGCAGGAAGGCTGCAGAGGGTCTTCTCCTGAGGGTGTCTAGAGACAGGACAAGAGGGAATGGTTTGAAGCTGAGGGAGAGCTCAGGGTTTGGATCTGAGGAAGAAGTTCTTCAGTCTGAGGGTGGTGAGACTCTGGAAGAGGCTGCCCAGGGAGGTTGTGGATGCCTCCTCCCTGGAGGTGTTCAAGGCCAGGCTGGATGAAGCTTTGAGCAGCTGAGTCTAGCTGAGAGGTGTCCCTGCCCATGGTTGGAGTAGATGATCTCTGGGGTCCCTTCCAACCTGAGCTATTCCATGATTCTATGAAACCCAAACAGAGAAGGAAACCCCAGAGGGGACAGTCTGACCAGATGTTGAATGGCAGCTCTTTAATACCCTCACTCACCTCTTCTAACCCTCTGCACCAGCATCAGGAGGTGCTGCAAGAGCTGCAGGGCCAAGAGGAGAGACCAAAGGTCTCATGGGTGGCTCCCCACAGCCCAAGCCACACAGGTCTTTCAGCATCTTATGTAAGCACCAGGGCCAGATTTCATGCTGGGTGATGCAAAGCTCCACCAGCTCCCTCTATGGGTTGTGGAGAGCTGGAGGTGGCCTCCCAGGAGAGTGGGTTCAGAGCCCAGGTGCAATGATTCATGGTTTGGAATGGTTGCTCTCTCCACCTGCTCCAGAGCAGAGCTCTGCTGACCAACCTCCTTCCTTCAGCCACCTCCAAGCCTCAACCCTCAGAGGTCCCAAATCCTGCAGGGCTCCCAGCAGCTCAGCACCTGTGGTGGATTTAACCCCCCAAAAAACCTCAAGCAATGACTCTGTCCCTGAAGCCTGGAGGCCTATCAACCCTCCTGGAATTTCTGGTCCAAAACAACACGTCACTGCTGGGGCAGGAGAAGGACCAGCTCCAAGTGATTTGTCACCTGCCCAACACCCCTGGGCAAAGGTGGAGTGGCTCTCAGTGGTCCATCCCTTGGCTTCCTGTTTGCTCTGCCCACAGCACACTCCTGGAATGGCCAAGCAGTGCCCTTTCCTGTGCACCAAGGTGCCTGGTTTGATTAGGAGCAGGGTTACCTGGATACCAGGCTGCATCAAAGGGAATCCTGCCCCTGATGGCATCCCCTGGATGCTTGGCTAATTGTAGGTTCCTGCTGCTTGGAACCAGTTCAGCTCCTGGCCTTTGCCTCTGCTGGAAGTTGTTGTGCTGGAGTGGAGCACTGCATGCAAAAGGCAGGAGGGGCAGTGGGGGGAAAGCTTCCCTTGGCTTCCACTGAGGAGGTGCTGTCATCAAAACACCACAAACAGGTGACTCCAAGAAGCTCTTGTGAGCCCCAGCAGGTGGCTGTGAAGGGAAGAGGCACAGGTGACTCCAAGAAGCTCTTGTGAGCTCCAGCAGTTGGCTGTGAAGGGAACAGGCACAGGTGACCCCAAGAAGCTCCTGTGAGCCCCAGCAGTTGGCTGTGAAGGGAACAGGCACAGGTGACCCCAAGAAGCTCCTGTGAGCCCCAGCAGTTGGCTGTGAAGGGAACAGGCACAGGTGACCCCAAGAAGCTCCTGTGAGCCCCAGCAGTTGGCTGTGAAGGGAACAGGCACAGGTGACCCCAAGAAGCTCTTGTGAGCCCCAGCAGTTGGCTGTGAAGGGAACAGGCACAGGTGACCCCAAGAAGCTCCTGTGAGCCCCAGCAGTTGGCTGTGAAGGGAAGAGGCACAGGTGACCCCAAGAAGCTCTTGTGAGCCCCAGCAGGTGGCTGTGAAGGGAAGAGGCACAGGTGACCCCAAGAAGCTCTTGTGAGCCCAGCAGTTGGCTGTGAAGGGAAGAAGCACAGGTGACCCCAAGAAGCTCTTGTGAGCCCCAGCAGGTGGCTGTGAAGGGAACAGGCACAGGTGACCCCAAGAAGCTCTTGTGAGCCCCAGCAGTTGGCTGGTGAAGGGAACAGGCACAGGTGACCCCAAGAAGCTCTTGTGAGCCCCAGCAGGTGGCTGGTGAAGGGAACAGGCACAGGTGACCCCAAGAAGCTCTTGTGAGCCCCAGCAGTTGGCTGTGAAGGGAAGAGGCACAGGTGACCCCAAGAATCACTTGTGAGCCCCAGCAGTTGGCTGGTGAAGGGAAGAGGCACAGGTGACCCCAAGAAGCTCCTGTGAGCCCCAGCAGGTGGCTGTGAAGGGAACAGGCACAGGTGACCCCAAGAAGCTCCTGTGAGCCCCAGCAGGTGGCTGTGAAGGGAACAGGCACAGGTGACCCCAAGAAGCTCTTGTGAGCCCCAGCAGTTGGCTGGTGAAGGGAACAGGCACAGGTGACCCCAAGAAGCTCTTGTGAGCCCCAGCAGTTGGCTGTGAAGGGAACAGGCACAGGTGACCCCAAGAAGCATTTCTGAGCCCAGCAGGTGGCTGGCAAGGCCAGAGGCAGCAGGGCAGAGAGGGTAACATGCTCCAGCTAAGGTCTCTCCTTAGATTCCTACCACCCTGCTGCACAGCCTTGGCCACATCATCTCCCCAGGAGGTGGAGGTCTCCTCCTTGCATCCTACCTTGGAGAAGGGCACTGCCAAGTGTCCCTGCCACACACCAGGTGGCCTTCAGCCTTTTGGCTCTCATCCACCAGTCCCAGGCTTTCCTGGGTGAGCCTCTTCATCCTCCTCCTGGACATCAATGACCAAGAAAAGAAAGTGAAATCCATCAGACTCCAGCCCTTGGGAACACCTCACTCTGCCTGGGCTAATTTAACTCTTTCCCAGGTGAAACCTCCCCAGCCAAAGCTCTCTTTTAATTACTGTATTTTCTATAATCATCCACTAGCAGCCCATAAAGACCAGTAAGAGACCAGTTAGAAGTCAGCAGGGAATTATGATGGGCTGGAAAGAAGGATGATCCTTCAGCCCAGGATGGTTGGCACCCTTGAGACATCAGCTATTATCTCATTTTCACCTCTTTGCTAATAACCTCAACCTTTTCTAGGAAGGCAGAGGAAGGCCTCATGCTTGAGGGGTGAGGCACTAATGGCTTGATCCAACTCTTAGTTGCCTTGCAAGAAGTGGGAAGCCTGAAGTCTCTCAGGAGAGCCCTGGAGCTGCTGAGCCTGGAGATGAGCAGCCCCAGAGGGGATCTGAGCAATGGGGGGCAAGAGGCTGGGGCTGGGCTCTGCTCAGTGCTGGCCACACTGTTGCTGAGCCAAGGCAGGATGCTGGTGGCCTTAGAATCATGGAATTGTTTGGGTTTGGAAAGCTCTCCAAGGTCATCCAGTCCAACCTTCAACCCAACCCCACCATGGCCACCAAACCCTGGCCCCAGGTGCCATGGCCACAGGTTTCTTGAACCCCCCCAGGGATGGGGACTCCACCACCTCCCTGGGCAGCCTGACCCAATCCCTGACCACTCTTGCAGCAAGGAAATTGTTCCTCATGGCCAACCTAAACCTCCTCTGGTGCAACTTGAGGACATTTCCTCTCCTTCTATCACCTGAGACTAAGGAGGAGAGACCAAACCCCAGCTGGCTTCAACCTCCTCTCAGGGAGCTGCAGAGAGCAATGAGGTCTCCTCTCAGCCTCCTTTCCTCCATCCTGAACACCCCCAGCTCCCTCAGCTGCTCCTCCCCAGCCCTGTTCTCCAGACCCTTCCCCAGCTCTGTTGCCCTTCTCTGGACCTCCTCCAGCTCCTCAATGTCCTTCCTGGAATGAGGGACCCAAAACTGAGCCCAGGATTTGAGCTGTGGCCTCAGCAGTACTGAGTCCAGGGGGACAATCCCTGCCCAGCTCCTGCTGGCCACACCATTGCTGATCCAGGCCAGGCTGCTGGTGGCCTTCTTGGCCACCTGGGCACATCCTGACTCATCTTCAGCTGCTCTCACCCAGCACCCCCAGGTCCTTTTCCACCAGGCAGTTTGCAGCCACTCTGCCCCAAGCCTGGAGCATTCACGGGGTGGTTGTTGTTGTTGTTGCTGTTGTCATCTGGCAGTGTTCAGCAAAACTTTTGCCCTTCCACACCTCAGACTTCTGCTGGAAATCTTCCATGTGCCCTTGCTCCATGAGCCACAGCCCAGAGGCAACTGTTTGGGACATCTCTGCCCCCCCTGAGTCCAGAGCAAAGGGCTGGGAGGCAAAGGGGTTGGAGGGGATCTGTTGGGCTGCTCTGCAGGGAGGTGTCCAGTGACAAGACAAGGGGCAAGGGTACAGGACAGGACAGGACAAGGGGACAGGACAGGACAAGGGGACAGGACAGGACAAGGGGCAAGGGGTACAAACTGGAACCCAGGAAGTTTCTCTTGAAGTTTAAGGAGAAAAAATTCTTTGTTGTGAGGGTGCTGGAGGCCTGGAGCAGGCTCTGCCCAGAGAGGTTGTGGAGTCTCCTTCTGTGGAGAGCTTCCAACCCCCCCTGGCCATTGTGCTCCTGGGCAAGCTGCTGTGGGTGCCCTGCTGGAGCAGGGGGTGGGGGGCCGGACTGGATGCTCTCCAGAGGTCCAACCCAAGCCCTCCTATGATGCTCTGAAGTCCATGGAGATAAGGACTGTGGGGTCAGGAGCAGCCTGAGCAGCTGGCTGGGTGGGGAAGGGCTCCTTCAGAAGCTGAGCCAAGGGAATGGGATGTTCCTTTGGGCAGGGACAGGTTTGCCAGCTGACAGCAGGACTGAGCCCTACTTAGGGAGAAGCTGCTGGAAGTGGCCCTTCTGCAGCACCTGGGAATCAGCTGGATCCCAGAAGGTCACACCCTCTGGATAACTCATCAGGAGAGGGTGGAGGTAGGAACAGAGAGAGTTGAGCAACCCTCAGCTGTTTCATTTGGGGAAGAGTTTCAGGATTTTGAAATTTCAAACTCTTTGGGAAAGGGAAGAGAACAACAACAACCACCAGCATCCCCAACACCCTCCCCCCCCCCAAAAAAAAAAAAATATATTAAAGGGAAAACCCAACCAACCAAAAAAAAAAAAAAAAGCTGCTGTTGATGTTTCCTCAACCCCAAAGCTGAACAAACAGCAGAGCCCAAATCTCTCCTCCCAGCCCCAGCAGAAACTCAGCTACTGAAGGGCTGTCAGAGTATTTTTCTTTCAGCAGAGCCTGGCTGAAGATGGAGCCAGTTTCAGTTTCTGCTCTAACATTTTCTTTCCTGGAATGGTTTCTCCTCAAAGGTCAGGCAGCTCTGGGAAAAAAAAAAAATATTTTCGTTTTCAGCTTCTTAACATTTCTTTTTTTTTTTCCTTTGCAGCAAGAGGTTCTCAAAGAGAAGGCCTAGAGTTGGTTGAATCTTGGCTTGGTGGAGGATTTCCACCTGGAGAGGAGGTGTCCAGGGAGAAGGTGTAGGTCAGAAGAAGGTTGAGCATCCAGATTGAGGGCAGATAGAAGTTGCCTGCAGAAGGAAGAGAGAAACATCCATGTGCAGCATTCAGCCCTGGGATGGCCAGGAGCTGCCAGCAGGGTGCAAGGGGTGATACAAGCTGAGGATCACCAGGCTGAACCTTCCCAGTGGATCTAGAGGAGTGTTCCATCAATGTGGCTTTGAGGGATCTCACCTGGAGTCTTTTAATTCATAGAATCACAGAAGGGGTTGGAAGGGACCACAAAGGTCATCCAGGTCCAAATCCCCTGCCATGGGCAGGGACACCTCCCACCAGCCCAGGTTGCTCAGGGCCTCATCCAGCCTGGCCTTGAGCATCCACAACCTCCCTGGGCAACCTGTGCCAGTGTCTCACCACCCTCACTGGAAGGAATTTCTTCCTGATCTCCAGTCTAAATCTGCCCTCTTCCAGCTCCAAGCCATTGCCCTTTGTCCTCTCACTCCAAGCCTTTGTCAAAAGTCCCTCCCCAGCTTTTTTCTCAGCCCTCTTCAGGTCCTGGAAAGCTGCTCTAAGGTCTCCCTGGAGCCTTCTCTTCTCTTGATCTTTCTTGCTCTTAATGAAGAACCCAGGGGTGGATGAGAACTCTCAGAATCATGGAAGACTTTTGGTTGGAAGGGACCTTTAAAGGTCAAATCCCCCTGCAGTGAGCAGGGACATCTTCAGATCAGGTTGCTCAAAGCCATGGCAGTGGCTGGAGGGCACTGAAGGGAACAGAGGGAGCCTCACAAGGAAGGTGCCAGAGGCCCTTGGCTTTCAAAGAGAGATAAAAGGGAATGGTCTTGTTCTGTCTAAGGGGAGGCACAGCCCAGGTAGCCAGGGGGTGGAGAAGCACCACAGAAGTTGAAGGACAACGTTGCCACCAGGACAGGTTTGTCTAAATTGGCCTGCAATAAATTTAGGCTAGAATCTGGCAGGTTCCTTATCAGCCACTCAGCCTTTAATGTATGTGAGAAACGTCAGGGGGGGTGGTGGTGGTGGTTTCACCCAGCTTTAGATGTTCAGAGGAAAGATGTCTGCATGGGGAGCACCTGGGGCTCTGTCTAGAGTCCACAGAGAGAAATGGAAAAGGGCTCTGCTAATTCCCCCAGCCTACTGCAGGCAGCTGGCTGCAGGAGAGCCCCAAGCCCAGCCACTGAGGATCTCCTGCAGCTGACTACAAAGGCCTGGTGGAGACAGGGAGATGTGTGAAAGGAGGGAGGAGAAGCCAGGTTTGGTATCACACAGACCTCCAGGCCAGGCTGCTTACACAGGAGGTGTAAGTGGGAAGCAGCAGAAACTCCTCTGTGTCTGATGGGACCTTGCTGAGGTGGCCCTGGGAGAAACCTTCAGCCCAGGACAAGCATCACTGAGATGAAAGGGCCAGGTGGGAGCACAGCTCAGTGATGGTGAGCAGCAACCCCAAAGGCTTCTGAGGGAGGAAAAGGAAAGTGCAAAGGCAGGAAAGCCTTAGGCATGTGGGCTGCTGTTAGCTCAGCAGATCCATCTCATCCTCCTGGCTGGAGAGCTGGAAAACTTGTAGACACTTTAGAGCCTGGAGGAATCTCCCTCCAACCCCTTCCAGGAGTGTGGGAGGGGGATTCCAGCAAACAAAGTCCTAAACCCTTGTGGAGACTGACAGAACCTCACAGAATGCTAGGGGCTGGAAGGGCCCTTGAAAGCTCATCCAGTCCAACCCCCCTGCCAGAGTAGGGTCACCCAGAGCAGGTGACACAGGACCACATCCAGGTGGGGCTTGAATATCTCCAGAGAGGGAGACTCCACATCCCCCCTGGGCAGCCTCTTCCAGTGTTCTGTCACCCTCCCAGTGAAAATTGTTTCCCTCCTGTTTCCATGGAACTTCCCATGCCTCAACATCCACCCACTGGCCCTTGTGCTGTCACTGGGCATCACCCAGCAGAGCCACCCCTGGCTGCTGGGTGCCAGGCTGGGGGCTGAACCCTCCCCTCCCTTCTCCCAGGCTGGTGGTGGCGCAGCCGTCCCCGCAGCGGTGCCACGTTGCACAGCCAGGCAGGTGTCACCAGGCCACTTCATCCTGTGTGGAACAAGTTTATGAGCCTGATGCAATCCCCAGCAGGTGATCAGTCCATGGCAGCATTCCTGGGCAAGGAGTCAGGAGGTGGCTTGGGCAAGGCCATTGGAAGAGGGCACTCGGCGTGGGCGAGCGTGGAGCGTGGCCTCGCGTGTTTGCAGCAGGCTCTGCACGCCCAGGGGGCAGGGGGCAGGTGTCCCTTGTGCAGCTCACACCCACAGTGGGGTTCAGAACATCCTCCCTCTCGAGAGAAAGGGGTGGTGAGAAAGGTTTTGATCAGCTTGGGGAGAGGGCATCTGGTCCAGCCCTGCACCAGAACCCTGGGGAAAGCGCAGGTTGTGATCCCAGCATAGGGTGGGGGTGGGAAGGGACCTCTGGAGCTCAGCCAGCCCAAGCCCCCTGCCAAAGCAGGGCACCCACAGCAGCTTGCCCAGGAGCACAGTGGCCAGGAGGGGTTGGAAGCTGTCCAGAAAAGCAGACTCCACAACCTCTCTGGGCAGCCTGCTCCAGCACCCTCACACCAAAGAAGTTCCTCTTTAAGTTCAGTTGAAGCCTCCTGGGTTCCAGTGTGTGCCCCATTGCCCCTTGTCCTGCTGCTGGGCAGCACTGGGCAGAGTCTGGCCCTTCCAACATGCTGCTTATCTGGGGAATGGGACAGAGATATGGACCTGCTTCCATGCTCCATCACAACCCTTTCTCTGGTCAAGGACAGAGGCTCAGGAAGCTTCCATTTCACTGATTTCACAGAAGCCCAAAAGATGTGGTGCTGAGCTCAGAGCATCATCCTGTGCAGAAAAGACTCTGATCCCTAAGTGATCCCAACTCAGACATAACCCCAGAAGAGGTTGTCCAGAGAGGTGGGAGATGCTCCAGGGCTGGAACCATTGCAGGTCAGGTTGTTTGTGGCTTTGAGCAACCTGCTCTAGTCACAGATGTTCCATCTCTGGAGACATTCCAGGTCAGGCTCTGAGCAACCTGATCTACTTGGGAATGTCCCTGGACTGGATGAGCTCTAGAGGTCCCTTCCAACCCAGTCATGATTCTATGTCCCTGCTGACTGCAGGGGGGGGGGGGGTGGACTAGGTGGCCTTTAAAAGGTCTCTTCCAATCCAAACCATTCTGTGATTCCATGATTCTACAACTCCCACAGAGGTTATCCAAGCTGTATCCCAAGGCACCGCTGGCCAAGAGCCCAATCCAATCCATCCACTGTTTTTTAATTGAGCAAAACTTCATCTCATTAGTCAGCTTCATTAATAGCAGTGCCCTTGGTCCATCTGCAAAGCCACCTGCAGAAGGTTAAGAGCCTGAACAACACTAAAGAACTGCTTGTGGTGGGGCAGAGGGCTCACCACCAGCCTGTGCAGCCACTGCATGAACTTCATGGCTGTGAACTTGCCACCATTTCATCCTGCACGACCATGGGGTCCCAAAAGTTCTTCCCTGCAAGAGTGGTCAGGGATTGGCACAGGCTGCCCAGGGAGGTGGTGGAGTCCCCATCCCTGGAGGGGTTCAGGAAACCTGTGGCCATGGCACTTGGGGCCATGGTTTGGTGGCCATGGTGGGGTTGGGTTGAAGGTTGGACTGGATGAGCTTGGAAGCCTTTTCCTTACCAAAATGATTCCACAGTTCTAGGAAGAACATTTTAGAGAGCTTGGCTCCCACTGAAGTTCTCAAGAGGTAGTTGCAACTCGCCAGGAGCGTTTTGAAAACCTCCCTGGGAGTTGCCAGGACCCAAGCTCTTGGGAGAACCTGGTCCCACCTTGAAAAACCAGCTCCCATCTCTGGAAAAGCTGGTCCCCACAAAGCCAACAACCCCTTCTTCTCTCCTTGCAAGGTGCTCCACCATGGCCATGCAGATTCTCTGGCCTCCCCCTGGCTTCTCCTCTGACAGAATGAAGCCTTCCAAGTTGATCTGAGAAAAGAAAAAAGAAAAGAAAGAAAGAAGAAAAAGAAAAAGAAAGAAAGAAAGAAAGAAAGAAAGAAAGAAAGAAAGAAAGAAAGAAAGAAAGAAAGAAAGAAAGAAAGAAAGAAAGAAAGAAAGAGAAGAAAAATAAAGAAGAAAAAGAAAGAGAAGAAAAATAAAGAAGAAAAAGAAAGAGAAGAAAAATAAGAAAAAGAAAGAAAGAAAGAAAAGAAAAATAAAGAAGAAAAAGAAAGAAAGAAACAAAGAAAGAAAGAAACAAAGAACAAAAAGAAAAAAAGAAAAAACAGAGAAAGAAAAGAAAGAAGAAAAAGAAAGAAAGAAAGAAGAAAAGAAAGAAGAAAAAGAAGAAAAAGAAAGAAAGAAACTAAAAAGAAAGAGAAAGAAAGAGGAAAAAGAAAAAAGAGAAAGAAGAGAAAGAAAATAAAGAAGAAAAAGAAAGAACAAAAGAAAGAAGAGAAAGAAGAGAAAAGAAAGAAAGAAAAAAGGAAAGAAAGAAGAGAAAGAAAAGAAAGAAAGAAAGAAAGAAATAAGGAAAGAAAGAAAGAAGAGAAAGAAAAGAAAGAAATAAGGAAAGAAAGAAAGAAAGAAAGAAAGAAAGAAAGAAATAAGGAAAGAAAGAAGAGAAAGAAAAGAAAGAAAAAATAAGGAAAGAAAGAAGAGAAAGAAAAGAAAGAAAAAATAAGGAAAGAAAGAAAGGAGATAAAGAAAGGAAAAAAGAAAGAATGAAGGAAAGAAGAAAAAGAAGAGAGAAAGAAAGAAAGAAAGAAAGAAAGAAAGAAAGAAAGAGAAAGAAAGAAAGAAAGAAAGAAAGAAAGAAAGAAAGAAAGAAAGAAAGAAAGAAAGAAAGAAAGAAAGAGAAAGAAAGAGAAAGAAAGAAAGAAAGAAGAGAAAGAAAGAAAGAAGAAAGAAAGAAAGAAAGAAAGAAAGAAAGAAAGAAAGAAAGAAAGAAAGAAAGAAAGAAAGAAAGAAAGAAAAGAAAGAAAGAAAGAAAGAAAGAAAGAAAGAAAGAAGAAAGAAAGAAAGAAAGAAAGAAAGAAAGAAAGAAAGAAAGAAAGAAAGAGAAAGAAAGAAAGAAAGAAAGAAAGAAAGAAAGAAAGAAAGAAAGAAAGAAAGAAAGAAAGAAAGAAAGAAAGAAAGAAAGAAAGAAAGAAAGAAAGAAAGAAAGAAAGAAAGAAAGAAAGAAAGGAAAAAGAAAAGAAAAAGAAAGAAGAAAGCAAGAAAGTAAGCAAGCAAGAAAGAAGAGAAAGAAAGCAAGCAAGAAAGAAAGGGAAAAAGAAGTTCTAGGCTGGCAGATCTGGGCTGTCAAAAGCCAGGAGGGGAATGATTGGCAGTGGAGACACCAGCAGAGGTGAGCTCTAATTACAGGCTGGCCTGGTGGCACTACCTGTCAGATGAGTCACTTCCAGCACATCCCAGAGAGGTTTCTCCTCTTCTCTCTCCCCTTGTACCTCTCTCTGCTGGCCTCTTTCATCAGATGCTGGCTCCTTGGCTTCCTTACAAGCCTGGAGGGGTTGAGTCACCTGTCACCAGGCAGGAACCTGGCAACAACAACAGAAAAACCCCTGAAGAAAGCAGCTCATGGGCCACCTGACACCAGTGTCATGCTGGTGGGAAGGGTCCTTGCTGGGGGGGATGGTGGAGGAAGTGAGAGAGACTTGTGGAGAGGGGCAAGGGGCATGGAGTCCTCACCAAAAGAGCTCAAGAGGCTTCATGGCTGAAGACAAAGGGGCAGAACATACCTGGGGTCGATGGGGAACCTCCAAGGAGCATCCTTGTGGTGCCAGCTGATGGCTTCTCTCTTTTTTCAGTGGTGCCCAGGGACAGGACAAGGAGCAAGGGGCACAAACTGGAACCCAGAGGGTTCCACCTGAGCAGGAGGAGAAAATTCTTTGGAGTGAGGGTGCTGAGCCCTGGAGCAGGCTGCACAGAGATGTTGTGGAGTCTCCTTCTCTGGAGAGACCCAACCCCACCTGGGCATTGTGCTGCTGGGCAAGCTGCTGTGGGTGCCCTGATGGAGCAGGGGGGTTGGACTGGGTGAGCCCCAGAGGTCCCACACTGGGATTCTGGGGTCCTTCTGCTCATGTTTCTGTGGAACAAGTGAACCACAAACCACCGAGGTTCTCATGTCTGTGCAGGATGCAGCAGGGAACCAAATCTCATCACTGCCTTCCCTGCTTCAGGAGTGAGGCTTTTGCTGAAACTCTTTGAGCTTCTGGCTGTGACAGCCCAAAGTGACATTTGGAGAAGGCTGAGGAGGTCCTATCAGGCACCTGGAAATGGCAGCAGTTTATGGCTTGCAACTCTCATTTCAGAAGGAAGAAAATCCACTGCTGGAGGCCAGTAGTAACCTACATGGGAAGAGTAACCCAAACCAATGTAGGAAATGGGAATGGGGATGAAATGCAACAGGGGAGCAGGAAGCTCCTAGCAAAGCCACCAGCTGCAGGCAAAGGACACAGGGAGAAGCTCCTCTGGCCTGTGGGGAGCACAGCAGTAATTGTCATATGGCTCTGAGACTGGGATGGAAGAGACAGAAGTGAGACAATGATGGAGAGTGGAGCCTGAGGTCAAAGAGGGTTTGCCAATGAGCTCTGCAGGAGAAGACCCTGACAGAAAGTCATAGAATGGTTTGGGTTGGAAGGGATCTGAAAGATCATCCAGTTCCAACTCCTGGCCATGGGCAGGGACACCTCCCACCAGCCCAGGTTGCTCAAGGCCTCATCCAACCTGGCCTTGAACACCTCCAGGGAGAGGACATCCACAGCCTCCCTGTGCAACCTGTGCCAGTGTCTCACCACCCTCCCTGCCAAGAATTTCCTCCTGATCTCCAGTCTAAATCTGCCCTTTTCCAGCTCCAAGCCATTGTCAAAAGTCTCTCCCCAGCTTTCTTCTAAGCCCCCTGGAAGGCTGCTTTAAGGTCTCCCTGGAGCCTTCTCTTCTCTGGCTGTTTCTTGCTCTTGATGAAGAACCCAGGGGTCTCCCCACCATCACTGGAAAGAATTTCTCCATTCCAGGTTTCCTGAGTAGAGGTCACTTGGGGATGTGGTTTAATGGCCATGGTGGTGTTAGGTCAATGGTTGATGATCTGAGAAGGCTTCTCCCACTCAAAAAAAACAAACCTTCTCTGACTCACTGAACCAAGCAATTCTCTTTCCTGCACTTCTGTCTTACCAAAGCTTTGCTGTCACCTGGGAATATCTTCTGGACAGCAAATCCACTGCCCCCACTGAGGTCCCCTCCAAGCCTGCTTGCTGCCCTTGCTACCACACACACAACCCTCAGGGGAATCTTTCTCCACCTTCAGAGAGGATTTCTTTTTAGCCATTTCAAGGTGGGTCTGCTCCAGTTCAGTGGCAAACTGGGAATGCAACGAGTCACAGTCCAACCAGTGTCTCAAACCAGGACATTTTCAGAGATTTGGTTGTGGTTTATTTTTCCCCCTTGTCTAGGTTGAACCATGCTCCTGGTGGAAGCTGGTGGGATTCTTGCCATGGACCAGCACTAGGCTTGGCCAACTATTTTGCTTTTGTTTTCCCCCTTTTCTTCTGAAGGGTCAGGAGTCAATGGGAAACAGATCCTCTTGGCACACAGCAAGCAGGAGAAATGAGAAGCAAATGTTTCCTGCTCCCAGAGAGGTGCACAGGCTGCTGATCCTTTCAAAGAGTTCCTTTGGTCTCCTCTGGTCCTCCCAGGGAAGGAATGGCAAATTCCTTGGAGCCTGACCCTCCTTCACACACTCCCAACCATTGCTGTCCTCAACTTCCCTTTCCATCCTTCTCTCCACATCCTCTCCCAGGACTGGAGTTAAAGGTAGCTCAGCTCCAGCTGAGGTCTTCAAGGTGACCAAGGCTTCCAGAGAGCTGTTTTCATCTCAAGTGCTTTGGGAGAAGCTGCTGTCCACCTTCCAGAGCTGGGTCTACAGGTTCCTAAAGGGGAAACTGAACCCTGGAAAGCTTCTCCTTGGATGTGAATCTGAACTGGAGAAGAGAAGGCTCTGAGGAGACCTTCTTGTGGCCTTCCAGGATCTGAAGGGGGCTGCAAGAAAGCTGGGGAGGGACTTTTGAGGGTGTTGGGTGGTGATAGGACTGGGGGGAATGGAGCAAAACTGGAAATGGGGAGATTCAGATTGGATGTCAGGAGGAAATTCTTCCCCATGAGGGTGGTGAGAGACTGGCACAGGTTGCCCAGGGAGGTGGTGGAAGCCTCATCCCTGGAGGTTTTTGCAGCCAGGCTGGAGGTAGCTCTGAGCAACCTGCTGTGGTGTGAGGTGTCCCTGCCCATGGCAGGGGGGTTGGAGCTGGGTGAGCCTTGAGGTCCCTTCCAACCCTGACAGTTCTGTGATCTCTCAGCACAGGCAGCTGTCCTCTAATGCATCTCTACACTGCCACCATGAAACTGGTTTATGTGATGCTACTGAAAGATGGAAAAGGCTCTCAAGTGCAAGCCCATGCCCTGGAAAACCATTGGGTTCCTGTGGCTTCTTAAGCACTTAATGGTCCCCTTCCTACCAGAGCTGACAGCAAAACATCTGCTGCCTGCACAGGGGTAGAACCAAGGCCAAAGCATGGAGATGAATTCATCTCTCCAGTGGTTGCCTTGTCCAAGGCTAGGGAGACCCTGTGTGGAGACATGGAGCAGCACAAGCTCTTGAAGGTCCATGTGGGAGGAGAGGAGAACCACAGGACTCACCTGCACTCATCCTGCTGAAGGACAACCTGTGTGTGTGTGTTCAGGGAGCTGAGCAAGGCTGGCTGGGATCTTTGGTGTGAAAGCTCTGGTTGAAAGAGGTGGGGGAGAGACAAAGAAAAAAATCATTTAAGGGTTTTTGGTTGAAATTTCTGCTTAAAGCCAACAAATCCCAAACTCTTACAGCTCAGCTTGGACCCTGTTGCCACGTTAGCATCAAAATGGTGGCAAAGATGGGAAAAGGTAGAGTGGGGACAGCAAGGTGACATCATCCACCAGCAGTAAAATCTCCAGCTTCAGGTTTGAAAGATGTTTAAGTCAGGTTCTGTGGGTTTCAAACCAAAACCCACCCCAATTTCAATGGACAGCAGCCATTTGCATTGGGCCACCAAAGCCTTGTAGGTGCAAGCAACGTAGCAAAAGCAGGCATCAAAGAGCCTCACACCAACCCTTTCTCCCCTCTGCTCCAAAGGCCTGGAGGTGGGGGAAGAGCAGAACATTCTCACCTGAACAGGTGCCCAGGGAGGTTGTGGATGTCCCCTCCCTGGAGGTGTTCAAGGCCAGGCTGGAATCAGCCCTGAGCAACCTGGGCTGGTGGGAGGTATCCCTGGGATTGGAACTAGAGGATCTCTAAGGTCCCCTTCCAAGCCAACCCATTCTATGAATCTGTGATTCCCATGATGCCAAGGCCAAGAGGACTTTCAGCCAAGGCACCCAAGATCTCCGCAGCCCAGCCAGAAGCAAAACCACAGAGAATTAGACCCAACTTTGGTGGCATTTAGCACTGCAGCCCTGCAGCAGCTCCCGGGGGGGATCCCCTGCAAGGCAACTGCTCAAAGGGGCTCTGCTTTCACGCTGTCTCCTGCCTGTCCCTTCAGAAGCTGCATAAATGATTCCATCAGATTCCTCTGGAGCTGAGTCAGGCTCACAGGGCTCCAGATGAATGTTCTGGGGGAAGCACCATCAATTTTATTTTTTTTCCTGTTTTTTCCTCTCTATTGTGTCCAGAGAAGGGCCAGGAGGCTGAGCAGAGGGCTGGAGCACCTCTGCTATGAGGACAGGCTGAGCGAGTTGTTCAGTCTGGAGAAGAGAAGGCTCCAAGGAGACCTTCTTGTGGCCTTCCAATATCTGAAGAGGGCTACAAGAAAGCTGGGGAGGGACTTTTGAGGGTGCCAGGTAACGATAGGACTAAGGGGAATGGATCCAAGCTAGAGGAAGGGAGATTAAGATTAGACATTAGGAAGAAATTCTTCCCCATGAGGGTGGTGAGAGACTGGCACAGGTTGCCCAGGGAGGTGGTGGAAGCCTCATCCCTGGAGGTTTTTGCAGCCAGGCTGGATGTGGGTGTGAGCAACCTGCTGTGGTGTGAGGTGTCCCTGCCCATGGCAGGGGGGTTGGGACTGGCTGAGCCTTGAGGTCCCTTCCAACCCTGACAGTTCTGTGACTGTGCCTCCACACCACCAGGCTCCTGCATTGTTTTGCTGGTGAAGAGCACAACAGGTGTGGAGGAGAAGCCTGCAGTAGCAGCAGGTGGATGGGTCAGACCTCTGGCATCTCCTCCCAGATTGCATTGAGGAATGTTTCAAGCCAACACAGTGACACAGATCTCCAGGGACCTGCCTTATTTCCCCTCAGGGCCATTGTTGGAATGGCCTTCAGAGCCAATGGAGCTGCTTAACCTGAATAGCTTTGGCAATCCCCACACACCACCTGACCTTAAGTGGGTTGCATCCTCAGCAGAAGCATGGAATGGGTCCATATCAGGACCTTCAACCCAGTTGTCTTGGTGCCAACATAAAAATGGGACTCAGGCTTCCCAACCTTTCCCCTTTGCAACAAACAAAACCCACCTGAGAAACCAAGACAGCCAAAGAAGTCCCATCACAGCCAGCAAAGCATCTGTCCTGTAGTCAGCTGCAGAAGGTGTCTCTGCCCACGGCAGGAGGGCTGGAACTGGATGATCTTGAAGGTCTCTTCCAACTCAACCCATTCTGTAATTGAATCAAAGGGGGAAGGCAGCAATTCAGAGATACACAGAATGGTTTGGGTTGGAAGGGACCTTCAAGATCATCCAGTTCCAGCCCCCCTGCCACGGGCAGGGACACCTCCTGCTGGACCAAGTTGCTCAAGGCTCCATCCCACCTGGCTTTGAACACCTCCAGACCCCCCTGCCATGGGCAGGGACACCTCCTGCTGGACCAAGTTGCTCAAGGCTCCATCCCACCTGGCTTTGAACACCTCCAGACCCCCCTGCCATGGGCAGGGACACCTCCTGCTGGACCAAGTTGCTCAAGGCTCCATCCCACCTGGCTTTGAACACCTCCAGGCTTGGAGCCTTCACAGCTTCTCTGGGTATCCTGTTCCAGTGCCTCTCCATCCTCATGGGAAAGAACTTCTTCCAACTCCCCACATTCATTCCCATTCCCCAACCAATCCAATCCTTCTCCACATTCCCAGGAGGGGAGACCAAGTTCTAACCTAATTCATTGAGACAGGCAAGTGAGGCAAAAAGAGGGAGAGTAGATGAGTGACAAATGTCACATTTTCCAGTCCCACCCATGCTCATCCTCTGCTGCAGGTTGCCCAGGGATGTGGTTGGTGCTCCATCCCTGGAGACATTCAAGATCAGACCTGATGTGGCCCTGGCCACCTTGATCTAGTTGGAGGTGTCCCTGCTGACTCCAGGGGGGTGTTTGGACAAGATGACCTTGAAGGGTCCCTTCCAACCCCATTCAATTTGTGAAGCTGTGAAGCAAAGCAGCTCAGGCACCACCCAACTCTGCGACCAGAAGTTTTTCCCCCCCAAGAGATCTCTTTGAATGTGGCAAGCACCAGAGAGGAAGCTGAAGGGCTTCAGTGCTCCCATGGGGGCACCACTTGCAGCATCAGCAGAAACTGTGATTGTTTTTTTTCCCTCTGCAGCCATCAAGAGCCTTTACCAAAGGGCTGAGATTTTGATGTGTTGACCCAGTTCCAAGAACCAGGACAACAACAACAACAACAACAACAAAAACCAAACCACCAACCCCAAGCACAAGGCAGAACAAATGTGATGAGACAGAGCTAAAGCCATGGAGTTTGCAATGCTGGTGTTGAAAGAGAAGCCCTTTGTATGTTAATGATCATTCCCCTTCTCTGCCCAACTGCTAAAGGGCGATTCAAGAGCTCCCTGGGCTGAGGAGTAGGGAAACTCAACATCTCCAAGGACAGCCACATCTCCTGGCCTGTTGTTAAAGGCTGCCCCACCCCAGGAGGCCACCACAAGGGAGTTGTCCTGCTCCAAACCTCCTTCCAGACTCCCAAAAGGAAAAAGAAAAAGGAAAAGGAAAAGGAAAAGGAAAAAAAGAAAAAGGAAAAAAGAAAAAAAAGAAAAAGAAAAAGAAAAAGAAAAAGAAAAAGAAAAAGAAAAAGAAAAAGAAAAAGAAAAAGAAAAAGAAAAAGAAAAAGAAAAAGAAAAAGAAAAAGAAAAAGAAAAAGAAAAAGAAAAAGAAAAAGAAAAAGAAAAAGAAAAAGAAAAAGAAAAAGAAAAAGAAAAAAAGAAAAAGAAAAAAGAAAAAGAAAAAGAAAAAGAAAAAGAAAAAGAAAAAGAAGAAAAAGAAAAAGAAAAGAAAAAGAAAAAGAAAAAGGAAAAGAAAAAAAGAAAAAGAAAAGAAAAAGAAAAGAAAAAGAAAAAGAAAAAGAAAAAGAAAAAGAAAAAGAAAAAGAAAAAGAAAAAGAAAAAGAAAAAGAAAAAGAAAAAGAAAAAGAAAAAGAAAAAGAAAAAGAAAAAGAAGAAAAAAGAAAAAAAAGAAAAAGAAAAAGAAAAAGAAAAAGAAAAAGAAAAAGAAAAAGAAAAAGAAAAAGAAAAAGAAAAAGAAAAAGAAAAAGAAAAAGAAAAAAAAGAAAAAGAAAAAGAAAAAGAAAAAGAAAAAGAAAAAGAAAAAGAAAAAGAAAAAGAAAAAGAAAAAGAAAAAAGAAAAAGAAAAAGAAAAAGAAAAAGAAAAAGAAAAAGAAAAAGAAAAAGAAAAAGAAAAAGAAAAAGAAAAAGAAAAAGAAAAAGAAAAAGAAAAAGAAAAAGAAAAAGAAAAAGAAAAAGAAAAAGAAAAAGAAAAAGGAAAAAAGAAAAAAAAAGAAAAAGGAAAAAAGAAAAAAAAAAGAAAAAGGAAAAAGAAAAAGAAAAAGAAAAAGAAAAAGAAAAAGGAAAAGAAAAGAAAAAGAAAAAGAAAAAGGAAAAGAAAAAGAAAAAGGAAAAGAAAAAAGAAAAAGAAAAAGAAAAAGAAAAAGAAAAGAAAAAGAAAAAGAAAAAGAAAAAGAAAAAGAAAAGAAAAAGAAAAAGAAAAAGAAAAAGAAAAAGAAAAGAAAAAGAAAAAGAAAAAGAAAAAGAAAAAGAAAAAGAAAAAGAAAAAGAAAAGAAAAGAAGAAAAAGAAAAAGAAGAAAAAGAAAAAGAAGAAAAAGAAAAAAGAAAAAGAAAAAGAAAAAGAAAAAAAGAAAAAGAAAAAGAAAAAGAAAAAGAAAAAGAAAAAGAAAAAGAAAAAGAAAAAGAAAAAGAAAAAGAAAAAGAAAAGAAAAAGAAAAAGAAAAAGAAAAAGAAAAAGAAAAAGAGAAAAAAAGAAAAAGCAAAAAAAGAAAAAGAAAAAGCAAAAAAAAAAAGAAAAAACAAAAAGAGAGAAAAAAAGAGAGAAAAAAGAGAGGAAAGAGCTATTTCGAGATGCCAGAAGGACTCTGAGATGCTTGAGGAGGGAAGGGTTTGGGCGCAGTAAGAGGGACCCCAAAGCAGTGTCCTGGGTTGAGACTGAAGCTGTGGTGCTCTCACTTGATCAGAGATCCATGGAATGGGTTGGATTGGGTTGGCTTGGAAGGGACCTTCAAGATCATCCAAGTTCCAAACCCTCTGCCATGGACAGGGACACCTCCCACCAGCCCAGGTTGCTCAGGGCCTTGCCCAGCCTGGCTTTGAACACCTCCAGGGAAGGGGCAGGTTTAAAGCAAACACCAAAACCTAGGCTGATGTCTTTGTCTCCACTACTCTGAGGTCATGCACTTGGAGGTGGGGAGATCTAACCAGCAGGGTGAGGGAGGTGATCCTGATCCTCCCCCTCTGCTCTGCTCTGCTCTGCTGAGACCACACCTGGAGTACTGCATCCAGTTCTGGAGCCTCTGTTCCAGGAAGGATCTGGAGGTGCTGGAAGGTGTCCAGAGAAGGGCCACCAGGATGAGCAGAGGGCTGGAGCTGCTCTGCTCTGAGGACAGACTGAGAGAGTTGGGGTTGTTCAGTTTGGAGAAGAGAAGGCTCTGAGGAGACCTTCTTGTGGCCTTCCAGGATCTGAAGGGGGCTACAAGAAAGCTGGGGAGGGACTTTTGAGGGTGTCAGGGAGTGACAGGACTGGGGGGAATGGAAAAAAAATAGAAGTGGGGAGATTCAGATTGGGTGTTAGGAAGAAGTTGTTCCCCATGAGGGTGGTGAGAGACTGGCAGAGGTTGCCCAGGGAGGTGGTGGAAGCCTCATCCCTGGAGGTTTTTGCAGCCAGGCTGGATGTGGCTGTGAGCAACCTGCTGTGGTGTGAGGTGTCCCTGCCCATGGCAGGGGGATTGGAGCTGGCTGAGCCTTGAGGTCCCTTCCAGCCCTGACAGTTCTCTGATTCTCTGGTTCAGGGACAAGGTCTTCAGATCCATGTGTCCTGCAAGGCTGATTCCCATGGCTCTTGACAATGAGTGGTGAGATACTGGAACAGAGATGTGGTTGAGGTCCCATCCCTGGAGCCATTCAAGGCCAGACTTGATGTGGCTCTGAGCACCCTGCTCTAGCTGGAGGTGTCCCTGCTGACCACACGGGGGTTGGACAAAGTGACCTTTGAGGGTCACTTCCAGCCCCATGCATTCTGTGACCTTGTGGTGATGCTTCTCACCCACAGGTCCCCTTCTGCTCCTGGGGATGTTGGTGTCAAGCAAGACCAAGCTCCCTCCACCACCCATGAGCAAACCTGCCTCAAGGGAAGCTGGGAAGCTGGAGACCTGCACGTTGCTGCCAGCTCCTCCACTTTGTGCAACCTTGTGTCCCTCCTTCTGCACCAGCAGGGATAGCTTGGGCTCCTTCCTTTGCTCTGCACCCTGCTGGCACCTCAAGCAGCAGGGCTCACAAGAGCAAGTTTGGCTCCACTCTTCCCAGGCTGCAAGGCCATCACCTCCGTGGAGTTATTCCTGCTTATTCCAGAGAAAAACCTAAGCAGGCCCCGTGAGAAACTAACAAGAGCTGGGCACACACTGGAGTTACAGCAAGGCAGTGCCATGTAAGCAGAGGCTGGCACCTTAATGTGGGCTCTGGAGGCACCAGAGCAGCATTCCTTCCCTTTGCCCACTGCACTCACCAGGGGAGTGAGCACAGATTCCAGCTCTCAGCCTGCTTTCAATTGGCACAGCAAGCCCAGGAATGAAGCCATTGGGATGTGCTGCCCAGGGAGGTGGTGGAGTCACCCTCCCTGGAAGTGTTTAAAATAAGCCTGGATGAGGCCCTTAGGGCCATGGGTTAGTTGATTAGATGGTGTTGGGTGAGAGGTTGGACTTGATGATTCTTTTCCATCCTGGATGATTCTGGGGTTCTGTGAAGCTCTCTCCTCTGGGGCTTGCCTGGCAGAGCCTGTGAGGATCACCTCTCTCATTTCAGTGGGGACCAAGCAGGCAAAATGAGACTCCAGGCTTCTCAACCCACAAACCCTGCAGGAAATAAAGGTTGAAGGCATCCCTGGGGCATGTCTGTCAATTTGCTGCTGACTGTTTCATCATTGATTACTTCTTCTGCCACACAAACTCTCTGCCCAGCTTCAAGCACGCCAGCAGGTCCCCATGAAGATGCTGCCACAGGTTTTTCAGCATTGACTTTGGGACAGTCTTCCAGGGCCTAGGTTAGGAAAGGGAAGCCAAAGAGTTGATTTTTGAAGTATAAAGATGACTTTGAGTCATGTTGGGTGATTCTAAAGAAACATCTAGGGCCAGGCTGGATGAAGCCTTGAGCAGCCTGGGCTGGTGGGAGGTGTCCCTGCCCATGGCAGGGGGTTGGCACTGGATGAGCTTTGTGCTCCCTTCCAGCCCAACCCTTTCTATGCCATCCATGAAGGCAATTTCTGCTTCTAGTGGGTGAGATCCCAGCTGCAGTGGTCTGCAGGCAGGAGTCACCCCAGCAAAGCTGCCCCTCCCCAACCCATCCAGGAGCACTCCCACAGTGTCACCATCTGGAGAAAGGGGGAGACAGGGCTGGTGGGAGCTGTGTGATGGGCAAGGGCAAGGAGGAGGGCACAAAAACTGGGCACAGGGAACAGAAAGAGGCAGCACTCCAAGGTGGGGCAGAAAAGGAAGACCTGGGCCAGCTCTGGGCTGCCCAGTTCAAGGACAAGGAACTACTGGAGAGAGTCCAGAGGGGAGACACTAAGATGTTGAGGGGATTGGAGCATCTCCCATGCATCACTGGGCAGGGAAGCACCACCCAAGCTTCTTTCAATCTTGGCAGCACAATTTTGGCTTATTTGATGCCAGAGAGCAAATCTCCTTCCCCCTCCATACCATGTAGGCATGGCTTTGGGATATGGCTTAATGGCCATGGTGGGGGTAAGCTGATGGTTGGACTTGATCTTAAAAGGTCTTTTCCAACCCAAATGATTCAATTATTCTAAAGCAAAGCTGTCTGCAGGAGCCACAGCTGCTAAAGTGCCATGACCATGGGGAAGACCAATGGCAGCCCTGGAAATAAACCCCCAGCAGTCCCAAGCCCTTGGGCTTCACCTTATCCACCCTGCTCAGCTTTCTAGATGTTTGTTAAATAAACCTTCTGGAATTATCCAGCACCATAATTATTGGTTGTTAATCACCTGTAACATCACGCAGACAATAAAGCAGCAGAGAGACAAAATCACTTTGAAACAGTGCCAGGTCATGACACCACCCAAGGGAAAGGAAATCTTCTCCTGGTTCATCCAGAAGCTGTGCTTGTGGTCCAAGGAGGTCCTGGCCAAGTCTTAATGACCTGCAGGGCCACGTTACTCTGCTCAATAGCCTGGCAACATCATGGCACTGCCCACCACTGAGGATCAGGCACGAGGGAGCCTCCAGCAATGCCAGCAAGAGCAGAGGGACCTAATGCCCAGGAGATCTCTTTGGTGCAAGCCACAGAATCAGAGAACTGCAAGAATCTTTGCTGTGAAAGGCTCCACAGAGGCAGCAGAATCAGAGAATCAGAGAATTGTCAGGGCTGGAAGGGAGCTCAAGGCTCAGCCAGTCCCAACCCCCCTGCCATGGGCAGGGACACCTCACACCACAGCAGGTTGCTCACAGCCACCTCCAGCCTGGCTGCAAAAACCTCCAGGGATGAGGCTTCCACCACCTCCCTGGGCAACCTCTGCCAGTCTCTCACCACCCTCATGGGGAAGAATTTCTTCCTAACATCCAATCTGAATCTCCCCATTCCCCCCAGTTCCATCCCCCCCAATCCTATCACTCCCTGACACCCTAAAAAGTCCCTCCCCAGCTTTCTTGTAGTCCCCTTCAGATCCTGGAAGGCCACAAGGTCTCCTTGGAGCCTTTTCCTCTCCAGCCTGCACAGCCCCAACTCTCTCAGTCTGTCCTCAGAGCAGAGCAGCTCCAGCCCTCTGCTCATCCTGGTGGCCCTTCTCTGGACACCTTCCAGCACCTCCAGATCCTTCCTGGAACAGAGGCTCCAGACCTGGATGCAGTACTCCAGGTTTGCTCTCAGCAGAGTGGAGCAGAGGGGGAGAATCCCCTCCCTGGCCCTGCTGGCCACACTTCTCCTGCTGCAGCCCAGGCTCTGCTTGGCTCTCAGGGCTGCAGGTGCTCACTGCTGGCTCCTGCTGAGCTTCTCCTCCCCCAGCTCCCCCAAGTCCCTTTCTTCAGGGCTTTTCCCAAGCCAGTCCCTGCCCAGCCCATACCAGTGCTTGGGATTGGCCCAGCCCAGATGTAGGACCTTGCATTTGGTCTTGTTGAACCTCCTGAGCCCAATGACCCCTGGAGATCTGCTGGTTTCAGCATGACCTTTAGTGAAGAGCAAAGGTCCTCTGGGGCAAGCCTTGGACTAGGAAGCCAGGAGCAGTGACAGAGGAACTGCCTCTGGTGCTGCATGCAACAGCAAATGGATCCTGCAGCTGCTGCCCCCAGGAGGATCAGCCAAAGGGAGAAGAGGAGGCACAGGTGAGACCTTCCCACTCGAGTCCTGGGGTCCCCTAGATGTGTTGTGTCCTACCACAGCCAGCCCCTGTGTGTCACTTGGAAGAGTCAAATGACAGCTCCTGCACAAACTCCCTGAAAGGAGGCTGGAGACAGGTGGGGGCTGGGGGTCTTCACCCTGGTAACAAGTGTCAGGATGAGAGGAAATGGCCTCAGGTTGCAGCTAGGGAGGTTCAGGTTGGACATTAGGAGAAACTTCTTCACTGAGAGGGTTCTCAAACACTGGCAGAGGCTGCCCAGGGAGGTGGCTGAATCCCCATCCCTGGAAGTGAGCCATGGTTTAGCAGCAGCCTTGGTAGAGCTGGAGAGTGGTTGGACTCAACGTTCTTAAAGGTCTTTTCCAACTGCTACAACTCCCTGGTGGTGTGACCAGACCACCACCAGGCAGGAGAGCCCAGAAGGCAGCAGAGCAGCTTCTGTGCACAAGGAACCACCCACCCTGAGCACACCTCCTGCCTGCAGAACCACAAGTGATGCCAAGAGCTTCCAGCTGAGCCAACTCAGCTGCCCTTGCTCCATCCTCCAGCCAAAGCCCAGCACTAAGCCCTTGGATGGAGCTTCCAGGTGACCCAGGACACAACCCCAAGCCCAGGTGCCTCAGCAGGCAGCTCCCAAAGCCTTGCGTCAGCAGCGAGCAAGCGAGAAGCTGCTGCTGGCTGCTAAAGGCTTGGCTGCCCTGGGAGCCCTGGCAGAGCCTCTGAGCTGCCAGAATGCTTCCAGCAAAGGGCAGAGCCTTCATCCAGCCCTGTGCCCAAGAGATCCTGGTGCCCAGGTGACGTCAAGCTGTGTCAGCAGGAACGTGTTGCGGCCTGAGAGGGCACTGCCATGGCCTCCCTGCCATCACCTTGGTGTGAGGTGAGGGCTCTATGGCCAAGCCCAGGGAGCAGGGCCTGCAGGGAGTTCCAGGGATTGCCACATCCCCCACCAGGACTGGCCAGAGTGGTGGCACCACCAAGTCCTGGTGTGCCCACGGACAGGAGGGCAGCAGCAGGAGTGAGGGGACAGCTCTGCTCAACCCTCCCCTGCAAACAGAGCCAGGTTCTGCAGCTCCCAGGCTGTTTCCCTGGGCAGTTAGACATCTACAGAGTGAGAATGGACTTCACTGGGTCACTCCCAGTTAACTCTTCCCACCCACACCCAGCCCAGGAGCTTTTGCTCCTCCTTAAACCAACAGCAGCTCTCAGGCAGTGGTGTCAGAGGCAGGTTGGAAGGCAAAGACAAAAGGTCATTCGTTCAAGGTCAGGCCTGATGGGGCTCTGAGCAACCTGATCTGCTTGGGGATGTGCCTGCTGACTGCAGGGAGCTTGGACTAGATGAGCTTTGAAAGGTCTCTTCCATTCCAGTGCCTTTCCACCCATGGCCTGGGAGCTCTCCCCAAGGGCTGTCTGAGTGTCCTGGACTGGACCTGTGGTGCTGGGGGTGAATTGGATTTTCTCCCTCTCATTCCCATATACCTCATTGGAGATCAACAGCCTGGTGCCAGGCTTGATGAGGACACCAGGAAAGGAAGCAGCCTCATCCACGAGTTCAATAAAACTGAGGATCTCCAAGATTTTCCCTTGGGATCTGAGCAAAACACGTGGGGAGCATCCTCAGGGCACCACCAAAAGGACACAGCTGGAGCAGAACTGCTACCACATCTGAGCTGAGAGTCCAGCACCCCTGGCAGCCCCATGGGAACCATTCCAGCTTGCACTGGGGGCCCAGGACACACTTGGCTAAGTCCAACAGCTCACCTTCCATGAGATGCTTAAATCCCACTTTGTCTCTAGAGGGCTTGGAGACCTTGAGCCCTGGGCAATGGAAGTCAGGCAAGGTCAGCAAGGTGAGCACAAGGCTTTGAGCTTTTGATGGCAAACTGGAGCAAGGAGCCCACTCCCCAAGGGTCTCTTCAAGGGCAGTGACTCTCCACAGGCCACTCCACAGTGCAGGCAGGAGGTGGTGGGATGCTAGACACAGGGATGCCTTCCTTGGCCTGCTGGCTGGTCTCAAGGGGGATGGCAAACCCAGCAAAGGGAAATTCAGGGTACAGGAGCAGGCAAGGTGGCACTGGAGCACCTCTCCTTTAGAAACCAGCCCCAAAACACACAGCTGCAAATTCCTTCTTAACATCACCCCCCCTCTGGCTCACTTTGCTGCCACAGGCTGCAAAATCATGGAAGCTTTCTGCTTCCAAAAGACCTCTGAGATCATCCAGCCCAACCTTCAACCCAACCCCACCATGGCCCCAAGTGCCATGGCCACAGGTTTCCTGAACCCCTCCAGCGATGGAGACTCCACCACCTCCCTGGGCAGCCTGTGCCAACCCCTGACCACTCTTGCAGCAAAGAAATTGTTCCTGATCTCCAACCTAAACCTCCCCTGGTGCAACTTGAGGCTATTTCCTCTTGCCCCATCACCAGATACTAGGGAGAAGAGACCAACCCCCACCTGGTCTACCTTCTCAGCTTGGGGGTGCAGAACAAACCCATTAGGCTTGTGAGCTTGGGGCAGGGGAGAAGCAAGGAGCAAGCAAGAGCTGTACCCTTCCTTTAAACCACCAGGGATGTGCTTAAGTGTATTTAATGTGCCTTGGAAGGGCTGACACAGCCCTGGTCTAGAAGGGATTCATCACCTGGGAGCACAGGAGAGAGCTTCAAAGACCAAGCACAGCTCTTCAGCTGCACTGCATGGGTTCAGATGTTGCAGTGAGGATGTTGAGCAAGTAAAGAGAAAGAGGGAGATGGGATAATATCTGGAACTCAGCACTCTGAATACTCAGGATCCACAGGGGGAAGAACCAAGCAGGACATCTGCCCTGCTTCATGGCAAGGAGAGGTGTGGGAGGTTTATCCCTCTCCATACTTCACAGAATGGGTTGGGGTGGAAGGGACCTTCAAGACCATTCAGTTCCAACCCCCCTGCCATGGGCAGGGACACCTCCCACCAGCCCAGCTTGCTCAAGGCCTCATCCAACCTTGAACTCCAACACCTCCAGGGAGGGGGCAGCCACAACCTCCTTGGGCAACCTGTCCCAGGCTCTCCTCACCCTCCCTGGAAAGAATTTCTCTCCTCCCTAACACCTAAGCACATAGAAGCTACCTGCCAAGTAAAGAAGCACCAGTGGGACACCGATACCAGCAGAGTCCCTGGGGCCCAGCTGATGTCTTGCACTGGCTTGACATGGAGTAGAGCTTTGCATCTAGGGAGGAGAGCTGAAAGCCATCCCTGGGGTTTAGAGCTGTGGAGCACCACCCAAGGTCACACCACCCTTCAGAGCCTGGCATTGAGGTGAGCTTCACCTCCAGTGTCTGGAGCTGCATGAGCTCAGCTGGGCTGCTCTAACCCAGCCCCAGCCCTGTCCACCACCAGGTTGCCTTTGGGAGGTCAGGGAGTTGTTGCCATCACAAGAAAGGAGCAACTGAAACTTGGGAGACTGAGTTAGGGAAATATTTACTTGGGCAGGCTTTCCAAAGCTCCTGGTCTAGGAGCTTTCATCAAGGGAGAAGGTAGCCAAGGGGTTTGCCAACATTATGGCCAATTAATGCTCTTGAAGTAAAGGATTCCCTGGTGAACCATCCCTGGTTTAGCTCCAAGCCTCTCCAGGAGACCTCAGCAGAGCAATTCAACATGAAAAACTAAACACCAAGTGTTAGAGGAAATAAAAGCAGCCCCATGCTGGGGCACACTGCAGCTTTCCAGGCTTCCAGGACAAATCCAGCACCTCTTCTCCTAAAGGTGAACTCTCCAGCTGGGAAGCATTCCCTAGGAATCAGAGCAGGGAGGACTTTGATCCCAACTGATCTCTGGTTTTCCATTAAAGATGCCACAAACCTCCTCCCCCCACCCAGCAAAACAGAGGCCACCAAAAAAGAGCTAAACAGAGAAAATCCAAGGGCTGGAAGCCCTCTGCTGTGAGAGTTGGGGCTGAGAAGAGAAGGCTCCAGGGAGACCTTCTGGTGGCCTCTCAGTGCTTCAAGAGGTCAAGAAGCAAGCTGGGGACAGACTTCTGAGCAGGGCCTGTCAGGACAGGACAAGGGGGGATGGTTTGAAACTGAAAGAGGGAGATTCAGCCCAGATGAAGGGAGAAATGTTTGACCCTGAGGGTGGGGAGAGCCTGGCTCAGGTTGCCCAGGGAGGAAGGAGCTGCTCCATGCCTGGAACCACTCCAGGCGAGGCAGTTGGGGACTGTGAGCAACCTGCTCCTGTTAGCAACCTGCTCCAGGTAGGGATGTCCCTGCTGCCAGCAGGAGGACCTTCAAAGGTCCCTTCCAAACCATTCCAGGATTCTCCTCACCAGCTGCTCCTACACCCCCCAGCACCAGGGCACAGACCCCAGACCCCAGCAGCAGCTGGATAGTGCTGCAGGCAGGCAGGCAGAGGGAGGCAAAGGGTTAAAGAGCAGCTCAGTGCCTGTCAGCAGCAGCCCTGGATGAGCCCCAAGTCTGCAGCGCTGGTACCTGGGCGCCTACCTCTGTCTCCGGGGTGGAGTCCTCCTAACCACAGGGCAGCCTCGCCTGCATTCCTGCTCCCTGAGTGACAGCTCCTGAGCCCTGCTGGCTCCTGAGCTCTGCTGGCTCCAGCCTCAGCTTTGGCAGGAGAAAAGATGCCTCCTGCAGGGCCAGGGCAGACTCACCCTGGAAATCTCCTTACTTAGGAGAAACAGGTTGAGGAGCCAGCAGCCCAGGGCTTGGCACCAGAGGCTGTTTTGCTGGAGATGGTCGAGGAGAGCACTGAATTTGCCAGCTTGCATCTCCTCAGATGTCTGAGCAGCAGCCTAGCAGGGAATTAGGCAGCCCATAAAGGCTTGAAAGCAGGAACAGCCACAGCTGGGTGAAGATAGAGGCAACTCCAGGGCTCTGCTCAGCTCCCAGAGCCTGGGGATGACCTCAGGCTTTGCTTGCTCTTGGTAAAAGCATTTCTGACACTGCCTGCAAAGGGAAGCTGGAAGGAGAACTGTGCAGCTCCACTGACACTTGCCCAAGTTCAAAGGCAGGCTCCAGGAATGGGGACAGCAGCAGCTGGCATTGCTACAGCCAGGGGAAAGGCTTAAGAGGGGTCTGTGGCCTCCTTGTTCCAGAGGTGGCTTGGCTGGCAAGGGCATCAGGAGGGTACTCAGTGGGAGGTAGCTCTGGAGCAGCCACAGGCAGCCTCAAGGGTACCAGATGGTTTCCATGGGCTCTGGGAATGATCAGAGGTGCCCAGGGCTGGGCTTCCCACCTGAGGAAGTTCGTCCAGGTCTCTGGAGCTCATCTTTCATCTGCTCATTCATCAAAACTACGAGGTTGGGCCTGAACCTTCTACCCAGCAGAGCCTGGAGGTCTTCCAGCCCCACTGCTTCCTTGCCACCCCAGCAGCAGTGCTGGGTGATGCCAGGCATGGACAAGTGGCAGCACCTGGCTCCACAGACACTTGCTCACAGTGCTGGGACTCCTCTGTGCTGCTCAAGATGGGGATCACCACCACACACATGCTGCAGCTGGGCTCAGGAACCTTCTCACCTGTGCCCATTGGAAGAAGAGCCATGCCCATGGTTGCCTTGAGCAAGTGGGTGCCCACTTCAGCCAGACTGGACCGAGCACTGGCTTCAGGAGGAGGAGGAGGAGGTCCAGAGAAGGAGGTCTCAGCCTGAGCATCATTCCTTGTGAAGGAGATGTTGGGGAGGAACAAGCACAGGACTGCTCCAAGAAAAAAAAAAAAAAAAAAAAGCTGAGGATGACCACAGCAAAGTTCACCAGGGATCAAGCAATCAGTCAGGCCCCAGGGCCACCCAGAGCATTCAGTCAAGAGCAGCAGGAGACAGAGAAATCCACAAAGCAGGTCTGAGAGGTCCACCCAGGAGACAGAAACCCTCCAGCACAGGTCCCAGAGCCATCCAGTAGACAAAAACCAGAGGCACAAACTCCTGCAGCACAGCTCAGATGAAAAGCAGACACCCAGGGACTGAGCTTAAATAGGACTGAAAGGGTGGAGACCCCAGGTGAGGCTGCTCAGGGTCAGTAAGGCTACAAAGACCCTCAGCTGTGGAAGGACCTCTGCTGGGGGAGCTTTCAGGCAGCTGTGCTCTGCTGATTTAGGTTGCAGTTGGACTTGATGATCTTGGAGGTCTTCTGTGTTTGTTTGCTGTGCCTACATCTCCCAAGGCATGAAGGAAGCAGCAGCCCTCCAGTACAAGAAGACTGCAGAGGGACTGTTCCCAAAGGCCTGCAGGGACAGGATGAGAGGCAATGGTTTGAAATGAGAGCAGAGCAGATTGAGATTGGATGTGAGGAACAAGTTCTGCCCCAGGAGGCTGCTGGAACCCTGCAACAGGTTGCCCAGGGAGGTGGTTGGGGCTCCAGCTCTGGAGATCTTCAAGGTGAGGCTGGACAGGGCTCTGAGCAACCTGATCTAATGGAGGATGTTCCTGCTGGCTGCAGGGGGGTTGGACTGGAGGAGCTTTGGAGGTCCCTTCTGGCCCAGACCTCTCCAGCAGAGGAGGTTCCATGGGAACAGAAGGAGAAACTTCTTCACTGTGAGGGTGCTGGAGGTCTGGAGCAGGCTGCACAGAGAGGTTGTGGAGTCTCTCTCTGGAGACATTCCAGCCCCACCTGGATGTGTTCCTGTGTGCCCTGCCCTGGGTGACCCTGCTCTGGCAGGGGGGTTGGACTGGATGATCTCTAGGGGTGCCTTCCAACCCCTAGCATCCTGTGACTCTGTGATTCTGATCTCCTTGGTCTTGCCTAAAGCAGTCCAAATGATGTCCAGCACCTTGCCTGGGCACTGCAAGCCTCCCTCCAATGGAGAACTCAATCTCCAGCTCAATTACACCTCAGGGCTGAACCCCTGACAGACAACCAGAGCCAAAATTGCTGGTTCCAGACAAGGAACATCAAAATGGTCACTTCCCCTGCTGCCTTCCCCTGCTGCCTTCCCCTGCTGCCTTCCCCTGCTGCCTTCCCCTGCTGCCTTCCCCTGCTGCCTTCCCCTGCTGCCTTCCCCTGCTGCCTTCCCCTGCTGCCTTCCCCTGCTGCCTTCCCCTCCTGCCTTCCCCTCCTGCCTTCCCCTCCTGCCTTCCCCTCCTGCCTTCCCCTCCTGCCTTCCCCTCCTGCCTTCCCCTCCTGCCTTCCCCTCCTGCCTTCCCCTCCTGCCTTCCCCTCCTGCCTTCCCCTCCTGCCTTCCCCTCCTGCCTTCCCCTCCTGCCTTCCCCTCCTGCCTTCCCCTCCTGCCTTCCCCTCCTGCCTTCCCCTCCTGCCTTCCCCTCCTGCCTTCCCCTCCTGCCTTCCCCTCCTGCCTTCCCCTCCTGCCTTCCCCTCCTGCCTTCCCCTCCTGCCTTCCCCTGTTTCATTCATGTTCATAGCAAACCCTTGCCCCAAAGGGGCTCATGGGGACTCCAGAGCAGTTTTATCCAATTACTTTTAAACTACCCAAATCCTGGCAAGGTCTGGACACTGTCAGGGGAAGCAAGGCTGGCTTGGTGTCCACCAGCTCAATCATCTGCTGGGAAGCAACCCAAAGGCTGCAGGCTCCTCCTTTCCATGCCCCCATTCCAGATCCATGTGGACATGACAAGAAAAATGGAAGCATTCCAACCCAAAATTTGCTTCCTCCCCCCAAGTCTGTTTCTGTTGAATCCTGTCAGGACCTGATGTTGCAAGGGGAGCAGAGGGAAACTCTGGTGGGTTTGGTTGGGTTGGTGGTTTGGGTTGTTTTTTTTTTTTTTGCTTGTTTGTTTTTTTCCCCTGATTTAATGGGAAACAGTGAAACTAAAAATGAAGGAATAAAAAAGTCCTCCTAGAGGGAGTGAAGATAAGAAACCTTGAATTGAATTTCTACCAGGATGGAAAGAAAGGACAACCAAGCTGGGGGAGGAGAAGAGGGCTGCGAAGGAGCAGCTGAGGGAGCTGGGTGTGTTCAGCCTGGAGAAGAGGAGGCTGAGGGGAGACCTCATTGCTCTCTGCAGCTCCCTGAGAGGAGGCTGGAGTGAGGTGGGGGTTGGGCTCTTCTCCCAAGTATCAGGTGATGGTGCAAGAGGGAATGACCTCAAGTTGCACCAGAGGAGGTTTAGGTTGGCCATGAGGAAAAATTTCCTCCCTGCAAGAGTGGTCAGGGATGGGAAGAGGCTGCCCAGGGAGGTGGTGGAGTCCCCATCCCTGGAGGTGTTCAAGAAACCTGAGTCACTGAAACTTATTCACCAGCCTGGTAACTTGGGCAGGAGCACCTGAGAGGGGATTTTGTGGTCATGGAATCACAGAGTGGTTTGGCTTGGAGCAGACCTTTGAAGGTCATCCAGTCCAGCCCCCCTGCACTGAAGAGATCTTTAACCAGAGCAGGTTGCTCAGGACCCCAGACCAACCTGACCTGGAATGGTTCCAGGGATGGGACACCTCCCACCTCTCTGGGCAACCTGAGCCAGGCTCTCACCACCCTCACAGTGAAGAACTTTTTCCTTCTCTCCAGCCTAAATCCTTCTCTTTTCGTTTAAACCATCACCTCTTGTCCTGTGAGATGTTTGGAGTCAAACTCCTCACATCCACTGAGATCCTTGCTGGGTAAGATACCAACCAGGAGGGCTTGGACCAGGAAGGCTTGGACCAGGAGGGCTTGGACCAGGAAGGCTTGGACCAGGATGGTGTCTCCTTTTTTTTCTCTCACTCCACCTCCAGTGTTGTGTTTAAATCAAGGCTGAGCAGTGGTTTGTAACACTGCAAGCTCCAAGTTCATCCATCCAGTGGGAAGAGGACTGGAAGAGGCCAGCCCTCCAGGTTGCCATCTGGCTCTGGTTGCCTTTTTGGAGGCAAGACAGGTGAGGGCTGGTATTAATTGACCCCAATTCCTCCAGTCACCCCAATTGCTGAGGAGATGGCTGAATAGCAGTCTCCAAATCCACTTGGAATGGAGCCAGGTGTCCTGGTGCCCTATGGCCTGGGCTGGGAACCTCTCAGCACCTCTGCCTTCTTTCCAAAGAGCTCTGAGAGTGTTTTCCTTCAGAGAGGATCTGTCAGGCTATGAAGTTGAAAAGCTCTGGATCAAATTCTTGACTGCCCTTGGGGCTGGGCACAATGGGGGCTGGCAGCACACAAACAGCTCAGGGCTGGCATTGCCAAAGGGACCAAGGTAGTCAAATCCCAACCCCCACAGGAGGGGTGCTGGGGAGGGGGACAGCTTGGGGGATTATTATTTTTTTTTTTTCTGCATAAAAAGGTTAAAACCAGGTCAGACTTCCTCAGTGCCATCTCAAAAAAAGTCCTGGGCACTGGTAGGAGGCCCAAAAGTTTGTCTTGGTTAGGGAGAAGGATGAATTCTCCTCAGGGTTCAAGGTTTGGTGGCAGTTCCGGGGGGGGTTAGGTTGTCACCTTGGAGTTTTCTTCCCATCCCAGATTAGGAGCCATTCAAGCATGGGTTTTGATAGTGAGTTAAGATGAGAGTGGCTCTGAAGAAAGAGCTTTGGGGGTGTTGGGTGATGAGAAGCTCCCCAGGAGCCAGCAGTGCCCTCATGCAGCCCAGCAGGCAGCTGTGTGCAGGGCTGCAGCCAGAGGAGTGTGGGCAGGGGGCAGGAGAGGAGATTCTGCCCCTTGGCTCTGCTCTGCTGAGACCTCACCTCCAATCCTGCCTCCAGCTCTGCTGTCCCCAGCATGAGAAGGACATAGAGCTGCTGGAGAGATTCCAGAGGAGGCCACAAAGATGAGCCAAGGGCTGGAGCAGCTCTGCTGTGAGGCCAGGCTGAGGCAGCTGGGGGTGTGCAGCCTGGAGAAGACTCCAGGGGCACCTTAGAGTCTTCCAGTAGCTGAAGGGATCCTGCAGGAAGGCTGCAGAGGGACTTCTCCTGAGGGTGTCTACAGACAGGACAAGGGGGAATGGTTTGAAGCTGAAGCAGAGCAGGGTTAGGGTGGAGCTGAGGAAGAAGTTCTTCAGTCCCAGGGAGGTGAGACTGGAATAGGTTGCTCCATTATGGCAGTTCCTCCAGCCTGGCTCCTTCTCCTTCCAGGTCTTTATGCACTGGAATTCCACCTGGGACTGGATCTGGGGACAGTTTGGAGCTGTGTCACTTGGAGGGGATGAATTTTTCACCTCTGTAGGCACTCAGTCACCAGTCTGGTTGTCATTGCACTGGGGTCAGCACCCCCCAACCAACACAGCCTCTTCACCTTCCTTCACCAGAGTCAGGGTGGCAGCAGAAGGCTTCTCTTGCCCCTGCAAATGCCAGTGGCTGCCAGCCTTCAACTCTAGTGCCAGGGAAAGACCTTTTGAGGGTCCTGCTCTTTGCTGCTGCTTTCATCTTGCTGAAGCTGAGGCCTTGAGCAGCCAAGGCCAGTTGACAGAGGTTGGAGGAGATGATCTCTAAGGTCTCTCCCAAGCTGAGCCATTCTAGGGTTCTAGAAAGCTTGGAGGACCATGCCTGGGGCAAGCTTGCTTGATCTGATGGACACCCAGCAGACCATCTGTTGGCCCTGGAGGACCATGGGCTTCAACTTTGGCTCTGCCCAAGCCTCCATGTGCACCAGAGCACACAGCACAAGGGGAGCAGCCTGTGCCCATCTCCCCAGCCACACTGTTGTCCCAGTAGAGGTCAGGGACCCACAGCAGAGAAGGTCTCACCTCCACCCCATGGTTGCATATTGCCACTGGTGCCCAACAAGCAGCCTCCAGATGCCAATTCCAAGGTCTCACCTCCACTGGTGCCCAACAAGCAATCTCCAGATGCCAATTCCAAGGTCTCACCTCCACTGGTGCCCAACAAGCAATCTCCCAATGCCAATTCCAAAGTCTCACCTCCACTGGTGCCCAACAAGCAACCTCCAGATGCCAATTCCAAGGTCTCACCTCCACTGGTGCCCAACAAGCAGCCTCCAGATGCCAATTCCAAGGTCTCACCTCCACTGGTGCCCAACAAGCAACCTCCAGATGCCAATTCCAAGGTCTCACCTCCACTGGTGCCCAACAAGCAGCCTCCAGCTGCCAATTCCAAGGTCTCACCTCCACTGGTGCCCAACAAGCAACCTCCAGATGCCAATTCCAAGGTCTCACCTCCACTGGTGCCCAACAAGCAATCTCCAGATGCCAATTCCAAAGTCTCACCTCCACTGGTGCCCAACAAGCAACCTCCAGATGCCAATTCCAAGGTCTCACCTCCACTGGTGCCCAACAAGCAGCCTCCAGATGCCAATTCCAAGTCTCACCTCCACTGGTGCCCAACAAGCAGCCTCCAGATGCCAATTCCAAGGTCTCACCTCCACTGGTGCCCAACAAGCAGCCTCCAGATGCCAATTCCAAGGTCTCACCTCCACTGGTGCCCAACAAGCAGCCTCCAGATGCCAATTCCAAGGTCTCACCTCCACTGGTGCCCAACAAGCAGCCTCCAGATGCCAATTCCAAGGTCTCACCTCCACTGGTGCCCAACAAGCAACCTCCAGATGCCAATTCCAAGGTCTCACCTCCACTGGTGCCCAACAAGCAGCCTCCAGATGCCAATTCCAAGGTCTCACCTCCACTGGTGCCCAACAAGCAGCCTCCAGATGCCAATTCCAAGGTCTCACCTCCACTGGTGCCCAACAAGCAACCTCCAGATGCCAATTCCAAGGTCTCACCTCCACTGGTACCCAACAAGCAACCTCCAGATGCCAATTCCAAGGTCTCACCTCCACTGGTACCCAACAAGCAACCTCCAGATGCCAATTCCAAGGTCTCACCTCCTCTGGTGCCCAACAAGCAGCCTCCAGATGCCAATTCCAAGTCTCACCTCCACTGGTGCCCAACAAGCAGCCTCCAGATGCCAATTCCAAGGTCTCACCTCCACTGGTGCCCAACAAGCAGCCTCCAGATGCCAATTCCAAGGTCTCACCTCCACTGGTGCCCAACAAGCAATCTCCAGATGCCAATTCCAAGGTCTCACCTCCACTGGTGCCCAACAAGCAGCCTCCAGATGCCAATTCCAAAGTCTCACCTCCACTGGTACCCAACAAGCAACCTCCAGATGCCAATTCCAAGGTCTCACCTCCACTGGTGCCCAACAAGCAGCCTCCAGATGCCAATTCCAAGGTCTCACCTCCACTGGTGCCCAAAAAGCAGCCTCCAGATGCCAGTTCCAAGGTCTCACCTCCAACAGTGCCCAACAAGCAACTTCCAGGTGGCAATTCCTAAATCTCACCCCCACTGGTGCCCAACAAGCAACCTCCCAATGCCAATTCCAAGGTCTCACCTCCACTGGTACCCAAAAAGCAACCTCCCAATGCCAATTCCAAGGTCTCACCTCCACCTGTACCCAACAAGCAACCTCCCAATGCCAATTCCAACACAACAAGCAACCTCCAGATGCCAATTCCTCTTCCATGGTAAATCCCTGCCTGGCATGGCTCCTTGGGACATCCATCAGGTGGTGTCAGACTCGCTGTGTGTCTCAGCCTTGCCCTCTTCCCCCTGAGATGCTGTGAGGGAGAGGTTGGCCCAGTGGGCAGCCAAAGATCTGTCACTGGCCCTGCCAGAACTAACAAGAAAGACAAATGGGCCCATCACAGTAAATGGCTCTTAATGGGCTGCAGGAGGCAATTCTGGGCCCTGCTGGCTGGGCACCATATGTGAATTCTTCTCTAATCACCCCAAATTGGTCCAATTTGTTGGGGAGCTGCGTTAGGGACTTGTGCACCAGCAGCCCAAGAGCCTTCACCACGAGCAGGACCCTTGCATGGAAATAATTTTGCACTTGTGTGGATGGTTCCTGGGGCTCCAGTGAGGAAAAAAAATAAATGGGGAGGGAGGGGGCTGGTGGAAAAGAAGAGAAGGAGGCAAGAGGAAGCAGCAGCTTTCAGCTGCAGGGCTGGGGGCTGTTCAGCATTCTTCACTGAGTGCTTCTTGTCTTGAGGAGGAGAAAAGGAAGGAAACAGAACAAACAACAACCACCAGGGATCTAAAGAGACTGGATGTGAATGGATGAGAGAGTGAGGGTCCAGGGGATGGTTAGTAACAGCCTTGATCTGGCACTGGAAACACACTGCTGCTTTACTGCTCACAGAAGGGACTCTGCTCATGAGAGGTGCATGTCAGGTGGAGCTGGCTGAGGAAAATGAGCCAAAAGGAAGCAGCACAGAGGGGTTGGAAAGAACCTCTGGAGATCATCTGCTCCAGGGCAGGTTGACCTAGAGCAGCTTGCCCAGGATCATAATGTCCAGGCAGGTTTTGAATGTCTCCAGAGATGGAGACTCCTCCACTTCTCTGGGCAGCCTGCTCCAGGGCTCCACCACCCTCAAAAGCAAAGAAGCTCCTCCTCACCTTTAGATGGAACTTCTCATGTTCAACTTTGTGCCTGTTCCCCCTTGTTCTGTCACTGAAAATAGCCTGGCCCCATCCTCCTGCCACCCACCCTTGAAGTATTGATCAGCATCGATCAGATTCCCTTCTCCCCTCAGTCTGGTCTTCTCCAGCCTAAGAAGCTCCAACTCCCTCAGCCTTTTTTCACAAGACTTTGAGGGGCACAAGGATGTCCATGAGGATGGGACAGTGATGTGCAGGGTGGCTGGTTGCTACACCTTGAAATTGTGTTGTGAGGCTCTCTGATAGCTCCAGCTCCCGGAGATGCTTCTTCAAAGGAGAGTTTCTCTTTTAGGTTTCACCAAAGCTTGGACCCCAAAGCTCCCACCCCAAAGACATGGATTTTAGAAAGACCTCAGCATTTTGGGGGGGAGAGAAAGGATTTTGAGGGCTTTGAGTGCCCCATACTGAAACTGGAAGAATTGGGATTGAAATTCCCATCTGTGGCAGGGGTCATGGAGTGAGCCTGGGCCAAGCAGGGAGGAGCAAGGAACAGAGAAGGAATTCTCTGTTAGCTTCCTTGTCCATAGAACATGGCAATGAAACTCCCTCAGCTCAAAGAAGGAGAGGTGAGGTCATTCATGAGTTACACCAGGGGGAGGTTTAAGTTGGACACTTGGACAAAGTTCTGTTCCAGAAGGGTTCTCAAGGCTGGAGCAGGCTTGCCCTGGGCAGTGGTTCAATTGTCATAGAGTCAGAGAACTGTCAGGGCTGGAAGGGACCTCAAGGCTCAGCCAGTCCCAACCCCCCTGCCGTGGGCAGGGACACCTCACACCACAGCAGGTTGCTCACAGCCACATCCAGCCTGGCTGCAAAAACCTCCAGGGATGAGGCTTCCACCACCTCCCTGGGCAACCTGTGCCAGTCTCTCACCACCCTCATGGGGAAGGATTTCTTCCTAACATCCAATCTGAATCTCCCCATTTCTAGTTTTGCTCCATTCCCCCCAGTCCTATCACTCCCTGACACCCTCAAAAGTCCCTCCCCAGCTTTCTTGTAGTCCCCTTCAGATCCTGGAAGGCCACAAGAAGGTCTCAGAGCCTTCTCTTCTCCACACTGCACAACCCCAACTCTCTCAGTCTGTCCTCATAGCAGAGCAGCTCCAGCCCTCTGCTCATCCTGGTGGCCCTTCTCTGGACACCTTCCAGCACCTCCAGATCCTTCCTGTAATGGGGTCTCCAGACCTGGATGCAGTACTCTAAGTGGTGCTTAAAAGCCATCTAGCTGTGGTGCCCAAGGCTGTGGTGCAGTAGTGGCTCTGCCAGAGTGAGATCCTGATTGGACCTGATGATCTTAGAGGTCTTTTCCAACCCTGATGTTTCTGCGATTCCATCCGCAGGACAGAGCCAGCAGCCAGGAGAAGGAGGTTGATACCCACAGCATCCATCTGCCCCAGCCAGGAGATTAAGTCACACCTGCAGCCTGAATGGCACTGGGAAGATAACAACCAGCTTCCTGCACCCTTTATTCAAAAAAATAAGCTCCTTAACCCTCCTTTTGAGCCCTGCTCTCCTAACCCCCTGCCCAGCCCCGCTGGGACCATCTCAGCGTCACACCCGCTCTTGAAAAGCTGCATTGTTCTGCCCCTACCTTGCCTTCACCTCTCTCCTGTGATCAGAGGTTATGGCTCTAATTATCTTGCTGCCTGCCTTCTGGACTATCAAGACATTCAATCAAAGGTCACCTGGGTCATCTCTCCTTGGGAAGAGGAGAAGTCACCAGGAAGGTAAAGTTTCGGAGCATCCTTTGATGCTAAGCTAGCAGGAATTACAGCCCAGCTCTCCTGGGACAGCCACTGCTCCTGGATGCCCAAGGGACTCAGAGCTTTCTCTCTGGGACTGTTTTTGGGTTGGGGGTTATTTTTTGTTTTGTTTTGCTTTGTTTTATTTTATTTTGTTTTGCTTTGTTTTATTTTGTTTTGTTTTGCTTTGTTTTATTTTGTTTTGTTTTGCTTTGTTTTTTGTTTTGTTTTGCTTTGTTTTATTTTGTTTTGTTTTGTTTTCTTTTGATTAGCTTTGTTTTATTTTGTTTTGTTTTGCTTTGTTTTGTTTTGTTTTGCTTTGTTTTTTGTTTTGTTTTGCTTTGTTTTATTTTGTTTTGTTTTGTTTTCTTTTGATTAGCTTTGTTTTATTTTGTTTTGTTTTGCTTTGTTTTATTTTGTTTTGCTTTGCTTTGTTTTGTTTTGCTTTGTTTTATTTTGTTTTGCTTTGCTTTGTTTTGTTTTGCTTTATTTTATTTTGTTTTGCTTTGTTTTATTTTGTTTTGCTTTGTTTTCTTTTCTTTTGCTTTGCTTTGTTTTCTTTTCTTTTGCTTTGCTTTGTTTTGCTTTATTTTATTTTGTTTTGGTTTGCTTTGTTTTATTTTGCTTTGTTTTGCTTTGTTTTGCTTTGTTTTGCTTTATTTTGCTTTATTTTGTTTTTCTTTGGTTTTGATTTGCTTTTATTTTGGTTTGCTTTTGTTTTATTTTGCTTTGTTTTATTTTATTTTGTTTTGCTTTGATTTATTTTGTTTTTGTTTTGCTTTGATTTATTTTGTTTTGTTTTGCTTTGATTTATTTTGGTTTTGTTTTGCTTTGATTTATTTTGGTTTTGTTCTGCTTTGCTTTGTTTCGTTTTGTTTCGCTTTGTTTTATTTTGTTTTGTGTTGTTTTGTTGTATTTTGTTGTGCTTTGGTTTGGTTTGGTTTTTTGTTTGTTTGTTTGGCTTGGTTTGGTTTTGTTCTTTCTGTGTTTTGTTTTGTTGGTTGTTTGGGGGTCTTGTTTGTTTGTTTGTTTATTTCTTTGTGGTTCTTTCTCAGCTTTCTTCCTAACTGTCAAATCTTCAACAACTGATGAAAAACTCCAGAGCCAAGAGGTGCTGGCAGCTCAAAAGCCCAAATGTGTCCTGGGCTGAATCAAAAGCAGTGTGACCAGCAGGGCCAGTGAGGTGCTTCTGCTGTTCTGCTGTTCTGCTTTGCTCTGCTTTGCTCTGCTTTGTTCTGCTTTGCTCTGCTTTGTTCTGTTTTGCTCTGCTTTGCTCTGTTTTGCTCTGCTTTGTTCTGCTTTGCTCTGCTTTGCTCTGCTTTGTTCTGCTTTGCTCTGTTTTGCTCTGCTTTGCTCTGTTTTGCTCTGTTTTGCTCTGTTTTGCTCTGCTTTGCTCTGCTTTGTTCTGCTTTGCTCTGCTTTGCTCTGTTTTGCTCCGCTTTGCTCTGTTTTGCTCTGTTTTGCTCTGCTTTGCTCTGCTTTGCTCTGCTTTGCTCTGCTTTGTTCTGCTTTGTTCTGTTTTGCTCTGCTTTGCTCTGTTTTGCTCTGCTTTGCTGAGACCTCACCTGGCAGCACTGTGTCCATCCTCAGTGCCTACAATGCAAGAAGGGCATGGACCTGTTGGAGAGGGTCCAGAGGAGTCCACGGGGATGGTCAGAGGGTTGGAGCACCTCCCTATGGGGACAGGCTGAGAGAGTTGGGGTTGTTCAGCCTGGAGAAGAGAAGGCTTCAGGGAGACCTTAGAGCAACCTTCAGTACCTGGAGATCTGGGGAGGGACTTTTGACAAGGGCCTGTGGTGATGGCACAAGGAGCAATGGCTCTGAGCTGGGAGAAGGGAGATTGAGACTGGAGATGAGGAAGAAATTCCTGGCAGTGAGGGTGGGGAGCCACTGGCACAGGTTGCCCAGAGGGAGGCTGTGGATGCTTCTCCAAGCTAAGCAGGAGCCACGGTGTCTCCTTGTCTGCATGCTGATGAGACCCACAGCAGAGGTGCCCTCAGTGCTGACACCTCCTGCCTCCTTGCATGCAGAAAGATGGAGAGATTTCAGCTTGGCTCCAGCCTGGAGGGCCTCACAACTTCTGACTTTGCTGCATCATCCCTCCCAAGGGCTCCAGGGGCTGCAGGTTAAAGAACTTCCCCAGCCACATGGAGTTTGAAGCTGAGGCTGAGGGCTGGGAGAGGAATTGCTGCAAGGCCAACTGTGCTGTGCCCTGTCTGGCTTCAGCCTTGCTCCATGCAGTCCTCTGGGAGAAGGTTTCTCTGGTGGCTTCTTCTTTGCCAGTTTTTCTTCCATTCTTTCCACTTTCCACCTTCCTGCTCTTTTGAAACCCACAGCTTTTGCATAGTTGCCAAGGCTTGGCTGCTTCTTTGTGATGCTTCCTTCTATTGTCTCCTTTGCTTTCAGATAAGCTTCTTCCAACTTGAATAGGAGAGAGAGGGGGGGAAAGACAGAAGAGAAAGCAAAGGAAAAAAAAAAAAAGAAAATAACCCAAAATGTCCTGGAGGGACTTAGTTACAAAGCACTAATCTTGCAGGGAGGAAAGGAAAAAACCTGCTCAGACATTCAAGTAACATGAAACTGGAGGGTTAGTCAACACTTCTTACCTGGAAAAGCTTCTCCAGATGATGCATTTCCCTCAGTGCTGCTATTTGGCTTCCTTCAGTGCTGGGCTTTTGCCCTCAGCAAGCACAGAACTCCAGGGAATGGTTGGGTTCTGGAACTGGGAAAGCCTCAAACCTCACAGTGGGGCACTGCAGGTTGAGGCAGAAGTGACTCCAACAAGGCAGGGGAGTAAGAAAACACAATCTAGGAGGAAAGATCTCCTGCGTCCTCCTGCCACTTAGCCTTGGGCAAAGAGGCTGCAAAGTGGCATCATGGCAGAGGTGGAAGAAAGGGAAAACTGGGGGTGGGTGGGAAAGATTTTTCTTCCCAGCAAGGCATTTGGAAGAGGCTGCCCAGGGAGGTGGTGGAGTCACCATCCCTGGAGGTGTTTAGAACACACCTGGATGTGGTGCTGAGGGACATTTGGTGGTAGTGACTCCATCACCTCCCTGGGCAGCCTGGGCCAGTGCCTGAGAACCCTTGCTGGGAAGAAGTTTTGCCTAATATCCCAGCTGGAATCTCCCCTGGTGCAAGTTGAGACCTTTTCCTCTTGTCCTGTCACCTGTTGCTTGTGAGAAGAGACCAAGCCCTGCCTCATTTCAAAAAGGAGCTCCAAGAAGGCAGCCAAGATCTGTCCCACCTGGGATGCCTACAGAGAAATGGTCCTCAGGCTTCCTCCAGCATCCCATGGAGAGGCTGCTGTGGGATGAGCCAAGCTTTGAAGTTGCCCTTTTCCATCTGGGGGGTGCTAGAAAGGACCTCCAGCAGCTGTGCTCCTAACTTGGTCACCCCCATGAAGAACATCAAGTGGCAGGAAGTTCAGCTCCAGGAAAGGACACTTCCCCTCCTCTTTCCCAATTCCTTGGCTCAGGGGAGGCTGCCACCTGTTCCACAGGAAGGATCTGAGCCCCCTGCTCCTGCATGACTGACAAGAGCCTTTGCAGAGACATCCATGGTGTGGCATCCCAGCACTCCAGATTCATAGCATCAGGGAATGGTTTGGGTTGGAAGGGACCCCAAAGATCATCCAGTTCCAACCCCCCTGCCAAGGGCAGGGATACCTCCCACCAGCCCAGGTTGACTCAAGGTCTCATCCAGCCTGGCCTTAAGCACCTCCAGGGAGGGCAACCAGTTCCAGGGTCTCCCCACCCTCACTGTAAAGAATTTCTTCCTAACTTCCAGTCAAAATCTCTCCTCTTCCACCTCCAATCTATTGCCTCTCCTCCTATCACCGCAAGCCCTTGTCAGAAGTCCCTTCCCAGCTTTCTTGTAGGTTCCCTCCAGATACTGGAGATTCTCCACACCATTCTGTGCATCCTTTCCCCAGGGGAGGGTCACACTGAAAGTCTCTTTGTTGACACTTTTCCCCCCATCCTTTTGCTCCTGGATTCCAGGAGAAGAGGGAGGTGCTTCGAGAAGCCACAAAATCCCCACGCTCAGCATGCAACTTGATGGGATCCTGAGCAGCCTGATTTAGGTGAAGGTGTCAGGAGGTGGGTTGGAGAGGATGACCTTTGAGGGTCCTCTTCCAGCCTGGTGCATTCTATGATTAATAAGCCTGGAAAGGGAGAAGAGACAACCCTGATCTGATTGTGTGGGAGAAGATAATCAGCAGGGCCTTGGCGCCGGGGAATCGATACCAACCCTGGCTGCAGGGGCCAGGATTTTGGTGCTGGCTGGAGAAGCTGCTGCTTTGTTGAGGTCCTGTGGATTTTAGGGGGGGAGCAAAAGGGAGAAGAGGATAAGATCCAGTCCATGGGGATAAAGAAGGGAGGGGAAGGGTGCAGGGGGGAGGAAGGAAAAGCCTCCTGCGCCTTTAATTTCTGCAGCCCGGGTTTTAGAAATGCAGCTTTGCTTGGAATGCTGCTGAGTGTGTAGCCCTGGGACAACTGAGATCCCTTTGATTTGGCAGACTGGAGCCTCTGCAGGTTGCTTTGTGGGTGTATTTCATAAGAAAACAGAGGAGGCAGCAGTCCTGCCCTGGAACAGCCTCCAGACATTCTGGCCGGGTGCTGCCAGAGCAGCAGCCAAGAAAGGCACCGCCTGGAAGAGTGGAGTTTCAAGAAAGCCTTCTCTGCTTGGGACCTTTGCCCAGCTTGCAGAAACCTTGGCTGCATTCTGGTTTCTCCATTCAGTGCAGAGGCAGAAAGGTTCCTGCAGGTAATTACATAAATTTTGCCTCCCTGCCCACCCCTCCCCTCCCCCCCCCTGCTCCCCACACCTCTTCCACCCTCGCTGCTCGGCGGTGCTGGGGATGCAGCAGGGACCTTGCACGCTATGGGAGCTGCAGCTGCAAGCCACATCTCCGGGCTGTGGAACCTCAGCTCCACCACCAGGAGTGATGCTGGTGGTTGCTAGCTGGCAGGTAGAGCTCCAGGTGTCCGTCTCAGCCCCAGCAGCTGGGCAGTAGGGCTCCCAAAGTGGTTGTTCTTTTCACACTGACACCCGGGAGAGCCTTGAATCGAGGCCCTGGGAGAGGGAAATGCAGAAGCTGAGATTTTTTTCTGGCTGCAGAGCAGCATCTCACAGACTCCATCACAGAATTCCAGCATGGTGAGGTTAGAAGGGACCTCTGGAGAGCATCCAGTCCAAGCCCCCTGCTCCAGCAGGGTACCCCACAGCAGCTTGCTCAGCATCACAATGGCCAGGGGGGGTTGGAGTGTCTCCACAGAAGGAGACTCCACAACCTCTCTGGGCAGCCTGCTCTAGGCCTCCAGCACCCTCACAACAAAGAACTGTCTCCTCATCTTCACATAGAACCTCCTGGGTTCCAGTTTGTGTCTGTGACAGCAATGGGCACCACTGAGCAGAGTCTGGCCCCAGCCTCTTGCCCCCCAGCCTTTAGCTCTTGCTGAGCATTGCTCAGATCCCCTCTGGGGCTGCTCTTCTCCAGGCTCTCAGCCTTTGCTCCTCACAGAGCTGCTCCAGGCCCCTCAGCATCATTGTGGCTTCTGTTGGACTCTCTCCAGCAGTTCCCTGAGGATGTTCAGAGCCTAGGGAGGGACTCTCAGGGTCTTTCCCCTTTTCCTTTGGTCCAGGCCAGGGATCTAGGGAGAAACCAGCAGCAGGAGCAGGAGCAGCACAACACTCTCTGTGTGGTGTCACATGAGGATGTCAGCTCACGTGTTGGGAAGCAGTGCCAGGCCAGCTCCCCATGCAGCTCCCTCACTGGTAAGCAGTAGCAGCATGCCCTGGGGTGACTCAGCTTTTCCTCTGAGCTTTTGCTCATTGTTCAGCAGCAGCCTGCACGACTAATGTGCATCCTCACGGCCCCAAGGAGAGGAGGCTGTGCTGCTGGGGCTGTCCCAACACGCCCCTGGCTCCTTCCTGGGCTGAGAAACCTGCAGGGATGGACACTGCCAAGGGGCTGGGCTGACAGGGAAAGAGGTGGCTGCTGTTCCTCAGATGGGGAGGGTGCTGTGCCATGCTGTCCCACATCTCTTTTAGAGAATGGGTTGGGTTAGAAGGGAGCTCGAAGCTCAGCCAGTTCCAACCCCCCTGCCATGGGCAGGGCCATCTCCCACCAGCCCAGGATGCTCAAGGCCTCATCCAGCCTGGTCTTGAGCATCTTCAGGCAGGGGATCATCCACAACCTCCCTGGGCAACCTGTTCCAGTGCCTCCCCACCCTCACTGGAAAGAATTTCTTCCTCATCTCCAGTCTCAATCTCCCCTCTTCAAGCTTCAGTCCATTCCCTCTCATCCTGTCACTACAGACCCCTGTCAAAAGTCCCTCCCCAGCTCTCATGGAGCCCCTTTCAGGTACTGGAAGACCACAAGAAGGTCTGCCTGGAGCCTTCTCTTTTCCAGGCTGAACAACCCCAACTCCCTCAGCCTGTCCCCACAGGGGAGGTTCTCCAGCCCTCTGATCATCCTCACAGCCTCCTCTGGACCTGCTCCAACAGTTCCAGGTCCTCCTTGTGCTGAGGGCACCAGAACTGGACTCAGTGCTGCAGGTGGAGCAGCAGAGCAGGATTTTCCTGGAGCAGATGGAAGCTGGAGCTGAGCATGGTGCAACTGCAGATGTCTGCCTCCAGTGAGTTGCTCTCCAAGTGAATCAGGCTGGAAGTGGAGCTGAAACAAAACACCAGCCACAACCACCTGAAAAAGCTGGAAAAGGTTGAGGCCAGCTCCAGAGCCAAAGGCTTGGCCCAAAACACATCACCCCTCATGGAAAGGCTCCCATGGACTGCCCTTGGGTTTTCCATTAGCTCTGCAAAGCCCAGGCCTGAAGCTGCATCACTCCAGCTGTCTCACAACCCAGGAAGGTTCCTTGGCTCTGTGTCCTGGCTTGCCACCCTCCCCAGCTGGGCCCCTGGCTTGGCAGAGCATGGGCTGGGCTGTGCTGCACCATGCACCTGCTCTGTGACACCCAGAACCACAGGACCACAGGTTGGAAATGACCTTCAAGATCATCAGGTCCAACCTGTCAGCCAACACCATCTCATCAACTAACCCATGGCACTGAGTGCCTCAGCTTGTGTCACCCCAGCCACTCATAGAATCATAGAATCATAGAATCATAGAATCATGGAATCAGTCAGGGTTGGAAGGGACCACAAGGATCATCCAGTTCCAACCCCTCCAGGGATGGAGCCTCAACCACCTCCCTGCACAACCCATTCCAGGCTCTCATCACTCTCATGGGGAAGAACTTCTTCCTCACATCCAGTCTGAATCTCCCCACTTCCAACTTTATTCCATTCCCCCCAGTCCTGTCACTACCTGATAGCCTAAAAAGTCCCTCCCCAGCTTTCTTGGAGCCCCCTTCAGATACTGGAAGGCCACAAGAAGGTCACCTCAGAGTCTTCTCCTCTCCAGACTGAACAGCCCCAACTCTCTCAGTCTGTCCTCATAGCAGAGCAGCTCCAGCCCTCTGCTCATCCTCATGGCCCTTCTCTGGACACCTTCCAGCATGTCCATGTCCCTCTTGTAACAGAGGCTCCAGAACTGGATGCAGTACTCCAGGTGTGGTCTCAGCAGAGCAGAGCAGAGGGGGAGAATCCCCTCCCTCTCCCTGCTGGCCACACTTCTCTTGCTGCAGCCCAGGCTCTGCTTGGCTCTCTGGGCTGCAAGTGCTCACTGCTGGCTCCTGCTGAGCTTCTCACCCCCCAGCACTCCCAAGTCCCTCTCCTCAGGGCTGCTCTCCAGCCAGTCCCTGCCCAGCCTGGATTTGTGCTTGGGATTGCCCCAACCCAGCTGCAGGACCTTGCAAGGTCCTCAGTTCCCTCCAGGCAGAGTGGTCAGAGTGCCACTTGGGCAGCTGCAGAAGGTCCTGGGCAGCTCAGCAGGGCTGGGAGAATTGCTGCTGGACAGGAGAGATGCCAGCCATGGCTGCTTTCATCCAGAGAGGTGGGCACCAGCTGGCATTGCTCCTGCTGCTTGAGGCTTCAAAAAGGGCCAAGAGGAGCTTGGGTTGAGACAAAGAGCAGAGAGCCAGGTTAGGTCTGAAAAGCTCTGAACCTTCCAGGTTCTGCTGACATGGGAAAGGATTTGCAGAGCTTTGCTCACAGGCTCGTGTCACCAAGCTGGTGCTGCTCCTGCCAGCAGTCTCCAGGTTAGGTCCTCTACCAGGAGTGAACAGTGCTGGAGGTTTGCAGCTGTGGAAGGAGGTCAGAGAAACCCTACAGCAGCTTCTCCTCTGCTGTGAGGACAGACTGAGAGAGTTGGAGCTGTTCAGTTTGGAGAAGAGAAGGCTCTGAGGAGACCTTCTTGTGGCCTTCCAGGATCTGAAGTGGGCGACAAGAAAGCTGGGGAGGGACTTTTGAGGGTGTCAGGGAGTGACAGGACTGGGAGGGATGGAAAAATGGGGGAATGGGGAGATTCAGATTGGATGTTAGGAAGAAGTTCTTCCCCATGAGGGTGGTGAGAGCCTGGCACAGGTTGCCCAGGGAGGTGGTGGAAGCCTCATCCCTGGAGGTTTTTGCAGCCAGGCTGGAGGTGGCTGTGAGCAACCTGCTGTGGTGTGAGGTGTCCCTGCCCATGGCAGGGGGGTTGGGACTGGCTGAGCCTTGAGCTCCCTTCCAGCCCTGACAGTTCTCTGATTCCAAGACTCTGCTGCCTGTGTGGAGCCTTTCACAGCAAAGATTCTTGCAGCCAGGTCTGGGTGAGGCCATGCCAAAGGGGAAAGCTCAGAGCAGCAGTGGTCAAGATCCTTCTGCTTCTCCTCCAGGAGCAGATCAGGAGGGTCCCCCAGCTCACTGAGCCATGCTGCCCCCCTGAGCACTTCTCCATGGAGGGTCCCCACGGTGATTTCCATACTGTGGAGTGAAAATTCCTGATGAGATGTTTTGGTTTTTTGCTTCCTGCCTCCTTGTGGCCCCTGGTAAAGCAGCAGAGCCTGAAGCTGGAGATGTCCCAGGGCTGAGTCAAGCGTTGTGGCTGCAGCAGTGAGGATGAGGAGCAGGATTGGTGGTGGCTGGCTGAAGGGAGGAGCTAGGGAACGTGTTTTACAAGAGAGTTACACAACCCCCACCCCTGGGGCAGAGGCTCCTGGCTCCCTGCTGGGTCCCCCAAGGTTTTCTTGAGGAGGCTGCACCTTGGTGCCACACTGAAGCTTGCTTCTAAGCTGGATCCAAGGGGAAGATGTTAAGGTAGAGGTGGAGGTGGGTGCCCCATGAGAATAAGAACAGATCTGCAGAGGGGTAGAAGGGCACAGAAGAACCTGGGGGCCACCTTCTGGGCTCCCAGATGTGGTGTGCAGATGTAGCAGGCCCTCTACTGTGTAACCCTCCTCCCAGGTGGCATTTCCATGACCTGCACTGATCTGGTTGCAGCTTCTAGACCTCAAGGTTTGGAGGGTCAGAAACCTCACCCCCAGCCACAGCTTACTGCTGGGCAGCTCATCCCCATGGCTTTGGAGAAGCTCAGGGGAGGAGAAAGGAAGGAGAGAGGCCACTCCACACCTTGTGCAGGGCACTGGAGGCACATCAGCCCCTCTGCAAGGACCTCCTGGTGCCACAGCAGCCTGGGGACAGAGCTCTTCTGGTTGTGGCAAGCCAGGCAGTGCCTGGGCAGCTCAAGAAGTGACAGCAGCCCTGGTACAACCAGTTCTGCTCCCAGCTGAGCCTTTCCTGTGCACCTCGTTCTTCTGGTACCTTCAGCATTTTCTGTCAGGCAGTTTTGGTCAGATGACCTCAGTGCTGCTGGCTTTGTGTTCCCAAAAAAATGTGAGTCAGCCTCTCTGAGCCTGCTGCTGCCTGCCAGCAGCCAGTCCCTGCTGTCACTGGGAGGCAGGGACCACACTGCCTGCAAAAGGGCTTCAGGGCTTTGAGAACTGCCTGGCAGGAAAGAGCCTGAGGGTGCTGGGTGACAGCCTGCTGAGGATGAGCCACTGTGTGCCCAGGTGGCCAAGAAGGTCACCAGCAGCCTGGCCTGGGTCAGCAATGGTGTGGTTGGCAGGAGCTGGGCAGGGATTGTCCCTCTGTCCTGGGCACTGCTGAGGCCACAGCTCGAATCCTGGGCTCAGTTTTGGGTCCCTCACTCCAAGAAGGACATTGAGGAGCAGGAGCAGGTCCAGAGAAGGGCAACAGAGCTGGGGAAGGGTCTGGAGAACAGGGCTGGGGAGGAGCAGCTGAGGGAGCTGGGGGTGTTTGGGATGGAGGAAAGGAGGCTGAGAGGAGACCTCATTGCTCTCTGCAGCTCCTTGAGAGAAGGCTGGAGCCAGGTGGGGTTTGGTCTCCTCTCTGCAGTATCAGGTCATGGAACAAGAGGCTTCAAGCTGCACCAGGGAGGGTTTAGATTGGGCATTAGGAAGAATTTCTCTGCTGCAAGAGTGGTCAGGGATTGGCACAGGTTGCCCAGGGAGGTGGTGGAGTCCCCATGCCTGTGGCCATGGTTTGGTGGCCATGGTGGGGTTGGGCTGATGGTTGGACCTGATGATTTTAGAGGTTTTTCTTGCCCAACATTTATGATTCTCTGCTTCTGTGATCTTGGTCCCCCAGCAGCTGCTGCTGAGTGCCTGGAGGAGGAGCTCCTCCACCCCACCCCAAAGTGGTCACTGCTGGCATGAAGAACTGCATCCAGTTCTGGAGCCCCTATTGCAAGAAGGATCTGGAGGTGCTGGAAGGTGTCCAGAGAAGGGTCATGAGGATGAGCAGAGGGCTGGAGCTGCTCTGCTCTGAGGACAGACTGAGAGAGTTGGGGTTGTGCAGTTTGGAGAAGAGAAGGCTCTGAGGAGACCTTCTTGTGGTCTTCCAGGATCTGAAGGGGGCTCCAAGAAAGCTGGGGAGGGACTTTTGAGGGTATCGGGGGGGATGGGGGGGTGGGGTGGTGGTGGTGGAACAAAACTAGAAATGGGGAGATTCAGATTGGATGTCAGGAAGAAATCCTTCCCCATGAGGGTGGTGAGAGCCTGGCAGAGGTTGCCCAGGGAGGTGGTGGAAGCCTCATCCCTGGAGGTTTTTGCAGCCAGGCTGGAGGTGGCTGTGAGCAACCTGCTGTGGTGTGAGGTGTCCCTGCCCATGGCAGGGGGTTGGGACTGGCTGAGCCTTGAGGTCCCTTCCAGCCCTGACAGTTCTGATTCTGTGCAGCCTCCTGCAGGCAGTGTGGCTGCTGCCACGTTACCTCCAGGCTCCTCTGGCTGCCTGGCACCAGCCTCTTGCCTGCTGCCTCCTGCTTTCCTTGGGTGCTCTTTGAGGCTATCTGCATGAGGTTTGTCCAGAGAGCAATGTGACCTCACTCTGGGACTGAGGCTTCCTGCTGCTGCCACAACACAGAGCATAAATAATAATTTTGTGGGGCTCAGAGTAGCTGACGTAGGAGTGGCTTGGCTGCAGTCACCACCCCAGCCAGCCTGGCATGGCCCTCACTCAGCCCTCTGAAGTAGGATGAGGAGCAGGAGGAGGAGGAGGAGGAGGAGGAGGAGGAGGAGGAGGAGGAGAGAAGAGGAAATCACAGAACTGTCAGGGCTGGAAGGGAGCTCAAGGCTCAGCCAGCTCCAACCCCCCTGCCATGGGCAGGGACACCTCACACTACAGCAGGTTGCTCACAGCCACCTCCAGCCTGGCTGCAAACACCTCCAGGGATGAGGCTTCCACCACCTCCCTGGGCAACCTGTGCCAGGCTCTCACCACCCTCATGGGGAAGAATTTCTTCCTAACATCCAATCTGAATCTTCCCCACTTCTATTTTTGTTCCATTCCCCCCAGTCCTATCACTCCCTGACACCCTCAAAAGTCCCTCCCCAGCTTTCTTGTAGCCCCCTTCAGATCCTGGAAGGCCACAAGAAGGTCTCCTCAGAGCCTTCTCTACTCCAAACTGAACAGCCCCAACTCTCCTCCTTCTTCTTCCTCCTGTGTAGGAGGCACCATGAGGAGGGAGAGTTGAGGCAGCAGCTGATTTGGTTTGTTTTTTTCTTTTTCCCCTCCTGATACAACAGCAGTTGGTGCACTGGAGCTGCTCCTGGGATGGATTTGGCCCTGGTGTTTAGATGTATTATCATCATTATTATTGGTGGTGGTGGTGATGCTATTAATTAAGATTATCTTGTGGTTAAAAGACAGGAGTGGGAAGTGAGGGAGATGTTCCTGGCTCTGCCACTGACTCTCAACATGGCCCTGGGCAACTCACTTTCCCCTGGTTGCTTTTCCCAGAAAACTGCTTCCAAGTGAACAACAACAACAACAAAAACCCAAAAACCCAGCCTGGGATTGAAATGAGGGAAAAATGCTCCGGATTAGGAACATCCAAAGCCTGCAGAGGAACAACAAAACACTGATCTCCATCTGCAGCCCAAGCTGCTGGGTGGAAAAGAGCTGAAGAACCTTGAGGCCAGCCATGAGCTAACATCCAACACTGGGGCCAGAGGAGGCCAGGAGGATGATCCTCTGATGGAGAACACCCCCCATGGGGCAGGCTGAGGGAGTTGGGTTTGTTCAGCCTGGAGAAGAGAAGGTTCCAAGGAGACCTCAGAGCAGCCTTCCAGTCCCTGAAGGGCTACAGGAGAGCTGGGGAGGGACTTTTGACAAGGACCTGTGGTGATGGGACAAAGGACAATGGCTTTGAGCTGGGAGAGAGGAGACTGAGGCTGAAGATGAGGAAGAAATTCTTGCCAGTGAGGGTGAGGAGACACTGGAACAGGTTGTGGATGTCCCCTTGAGGGGGGGAAGAGGTGCCCAGGGAGGCTGTGGCTGCCTCCTCCCTGGAGGTGTTCAAGGCCAGGCTGGATGAGGTGCTGAGCAGGCTGGGCTGGTGGGAGGTGTCCCTGCCCATGGCAGGGGGTTGGAGCTGGCTGAGCTTTGAGGTCCCTTCCAAGCCAGCCCATGCCATGGCTCTGTGATTCTCTGCTCTGCTGCACCTTTGGGTTCTCTTTGCCAGCACCTTGGTGAACAGGGCTGGGGGTAAAAGTCCTGCTCCTAGGTGCCCTTGACTGGCAGCTCTTGTTGGAACCCCACTTTGGGTTGGTTTTTTTTTGGGGGGGGGAGGCAATCTCTCCCATATCTGAAGCTGGCAGAGGTTCTCCATTCTCCCCTTGTGTGACAAAGGCTGCTGGGGGCTGGGAGAGATAAAGGGGAGGGGGAGGTCCTGGATGGGGTCCCCTGTGGTAAGCAGAGCTCAGACAGTTCTGGGGATGCTGTGCTGCTTCAGGAGGGGGTGCAAGGAGCTGGCTTCTGCTGTCCCAAGCCTGACACAGCCCTGGGGATGCTGTGCTGCTTCAGGAGGGGTGCAAGGAGCTGACTTCTGCTGTCCCGAGCTGACAAGTCTCACAGCAAATAAAGGGCACAGGTTGCCTTTCAAAGAAGGAGAAGAAGAAAAAAATAAACCTCAAGCCCAACTATTTTAATTGACTCTCCCTTAGGGGAGGGAGGAGAAATGATGCAATTACACCAAGGAGGGGGGGAGAGAGGGGGTAGGATCCTGAACTGGATCCAGTTCTGGGAACCAAATGGTTGAGACCATCCTCAGACCTCCTGTTCCACAGGCTTGGCTCTAGGAGAAGCAAGCAGCACCCTCTGCAACCTCCCTTTCCCCACCATGATTTCTGGTGATCCCTCCAGAAGCCCAGTGCTGCTTTCAGGCCTGGCTCAGCCAAGGCATCCTTTAATTATCCTGTTGGTAAATTTGCAATTAATTAATTAGCCTGTGTCTGAAAGGGCTTTAGAAAGTGTTAAGTGTGGCTGAGCATTGTTGCTGTGGAGTTATTATCATTAAATATTTATCTAAGCACTGCAGCTGGTGGTGGAGAGGAGATTAAGGGAGATGCTGCTCCTGCCTGGAAGGGTTTGTCCTGCAGGTGAGCCAAAAGGACAGAGGAAGATTGACAAAGGGAGATTGAGGCTGAGATGGGGAGGAGTGAGCCACCAGAAAGGAAGGTTGGTTGTGAGTCACATCCGAAGGAAATAGCTGGGAGCAGAAGGGTGAAGAAGAGGCAGAAGCAGAGCAGGGACACCCAGTTGGATGTTGGACCTGTCAGGATGGAGTGGCCAAGGCAGTGGTGTGAGGTAGTGCCCAGGTCAGCTCTGCCTCTGCAGGACCTCAGGCCAGGAACAGTGCAGCACAGCCAGCCAGGGAACCATGGAGTGAGACAGACTCCTCATGGAGCCATGGAGTGATGAGAGACTCCTCATGGAGCCATGGAGTGATGAGACACTCCTCATGGAGCCATGGAGTGAGACAGACTCCTCATGGAGCCATGGAGTGATGAGAGACTCCTCATGGAGCCATGGAGTGAGACAGACTCCTCATGGAACCATGGAGTGATGAGAGACTCCTCATGGAACCATGGAGTGATGAGAGACTCCTCATGGAGCCATGGAGTGTGACAGACTCCTCATGGAGCCATGGAGTGATGAGAGACTCCTCATGGAACCATGGAGTGATGAGAGACTCCTCATGGAGCCATGGAGTGAGACAGACTCCTCATGGAGCCATGGAGTGATGAGAGACTCCTCATGGAGCCATGGAGTGAGACAGACTCCTCATGGAGCCATGGAGTGATGAGAGACTCCTCATGGAGCCATGGAGTGATGAGAGACTCCTCATGGAGCCATGGAGTGTGACAGACTCCTCATGGAACCATGGAGTGATGAGAGACTCCTCATGGAGCCATGGAGTGATGAGAGACTCCTCATGGAGCCATGGAGTGTGACAGACTCCTCATGGAACCATGGAGTGATGAGAGACTCCTCATGGAGCCATGGAGTGATGAGAGACTCCTCATGGAGCCATGGAGTGTGACAGACTCCTCATGGAACCATGGAGTGATGAGAGACTCCTCATGGAACCATGGAGTGAGACAGACTCCTCATGGAGCCATGGAGTGATGAGAGACTCCTCATGGAACCATGGAGTGATGAGAGACTCCTCATGGAGCCATGGAGTGATGAGAGACTCCTCATGGAACCATGGAGTGAGACAGACTCCTCATGGAGCCATGGAGTGATGAGAGACTCCTCATGGAGCCATGGAGTGATGAGAGACTCCTCATGGAGCCATGGAGTGAGACAGACTCCTCATGGAACCATGGAGTGATGAGAGACTCCTCATGGAACCATGGAGTGATGAGAGACTCCTCATGGAACCATGGAGTGATGAGAGACTCTCATGGAGCCATGGAGTGTGACAGACTCCTCATGGAGCCATGGAGTGATGAGAGACTCCTCATGGAACCATGGAGTGATGAGAGACTCCTCATGGAGCCATGGAGTGATGAGAGACTCCTCATGGAGCCATGGAGTGAGACAGACTCCTCATGGAGCCATGGAGTGATGAGAGACTCCTCATGGAGCCATGGAGTGATGAGAGACTCCTCATGGAGCCATGGAGTGAGACAGACTCCTCATGGAACCATGGAGTGATGAGAGACTCCTCATGGAGCCATGGAGTGATGAGAGACTCCTCATGGAGCCATGGAGTGTGACAGACTCCTCATGGAACCATGGAGTGATGAGAGACTCCTCATGGAGCCATGGAGTGATGAGAGACTCCTCATGGAGCCATGGAGTGTGACAGACTCCTCATGGAACCATGGAGTGATGAGAGACTCCTCATGGAACCATGGAGTGAGACAGACTCCTCATGGAGCCATGGAGTGATGAGAGACTCCTCATGGAACCATGGAGTGATGAGAGACTCCTCATGGAGCCATGGAGTGAGACAGACTCCTCATGGAGCCATGGAGTGAGACAGACTCCTCATGGAGCCATGGAGTGATGAGAGACTCCTCATGGAGCCATGGAGTGTGACAGACTCCTCATGGAGCCATGGAGTGATGAGAGACTCCTCATGGAACCATGGAGTGTGACAGACTCCTCATGGAGCCATGGAGTGATGAGAGACTCCTCATGGAGCCATGGAGTGAGACAGACTCCTCATGGAACCATGGAGTGATGAGAGACTCCTCATGGAACCATGGAGTGATGAGAGACTCCTCATGGAGCCATGGAGTGTGACAGACTCCTCATGGAGCCATGGAGTGATGAGAGACTCCTCATGGAGCCATGGAGTGAGACAGACTCCTCATGGAGCCATGGAGTGATGAGAGACTCCTCATGGAGCCATGGAGTGAGACAGACTCCTCATGGAGCCATGGAGTGATGGGAGACTCCTCATGGAGCCATGGAGTGATGAGAGACTCCTCATGGAGCCATGGAGTGAGACAGACTCCTCATGGAGCCATGGAGTGATGAGAGACTCCTCATGGAGCCATGGAGTGATGAGAGACTCCTCATGGAGCCATGGAGTGATGAGAGACTCCTCATGGAACCATGGAGTGATGAGAGACTCCTCATGGAGCCATGGAGTGATGAGAGACTCCTCATGGAGCCATGGAGTGAGACAGACTCCTCATGGAGCCATGGAGTGATGAGAGACTCCTCATGGAGCCATGGAGTGAGACAGACTCCTCATGGAGCCATGGAGTGATGGGAGACTCCTCATGGAGCCATGGAGTGATGAGAGACTCCTCATGGAGCCATGGAGTGAGACAGACTCCTCATGGAGCCATGGAGTGATGAGAGACTCCTCATGGAACCATGGAGTGTGACAGACTCCTCATGGAACCATGGAGTGATGAGAGACTCCTCATGGAACCATGGAGTGATGAGAGACTCCTCATGGAGCCATGGAGTGATGAGAGACTCCTCATGGAGCCATGGAGTGAGACAGACTCCTCATGGAGCCATGGAGTGATGAGAGACTCCTCATGGAGCCATGGAGTGTGACAGACTCCTCATGGAGCCATGGAGTGATGAGAGACTCCTCATGGAGCCATGGAGTGTGACAGACTCCTCATGGAGCCATGGAGTGATGGGAGACTCCTCATGGAGCCATGGAGTGATGAGGGACTCCTCATGGAGCCATGGAGTGATGAGAGACTCCTCATGGAGCCATGGAGTGATGAGAGACTCCTCATGGAACCATGGAGTGATGAGAGACTCCTCATGGAACCATGGAGTGATGAGAGACTCCTCATGGAACCATGGAGTGTGACAGACTCCTCATGGAACCATGGAGTGATGAGAGACTCCTCATGGAGCCATGGAGTGAGACAGACTCCTCATGGAACCATGGAGTGATGAGAGACTCCTCATGGAACCATGGAGTGTGACAGACTCCTCATGGAACCATGGAGTGTGACAGACTCCTCATGGAACCATGGAGTGATGAGAGACTCCTCATGGAGCCATGGAGTGAGACAGACTCCTCATGGAACCATGGAGTGATGAGAGACTCCTCATGGAGCCATGGAGTGAGACAGACTCCTCATGGAACCATGGAGTGATGGGAGACTCCTCATGGAGCCATGGAGTGATGAGAGACTCCTCATGGAGCCATGGAGTGAGACAGACTCCTCATGGAACCATGGAGTGTGACAGACTCCTCATGGAACCATGGAGTGATGAGAGACTCCTCATGGAGCCATGGAGTGAGACAGACTCCTCATGGAACCATGGAGTGATGAGAGACTCCTCATGGAGCCATGGAGTGAGACAGACTCCTCATGGAGCCATGGAGTGAGACAGACTCCTCATGGAGCCATGGAGTGATGAGAGACTCCTCATGGAGCCATGGAGTGAGACAGACTCCTCATGGAACCATGGAGTGTGACAGACTCCTCATGGAACCATGGAGTGATGAGAGACTCCTCATGGAGCCATGGAGTGAGACAGACTCCTCATGGAGCCATGGAGTGATGAGAGACTCCTCATGGAACCATGGAGTGATAGACTCCTCATGGAACCATGGAGTGGTGATAGACTCATGGAACCATGGAACTATAGAGCCATGGAACCATAGACACAAAAACTCATGGAACTAATGAACCATATACCCAAAGAGTCATGGAAGCATTGATCCATGGACCCATGGAGCCATGGAACCATAGACCCACAGATTCATGGATCCATGAAACCATAGACTCACAGACTCATGGAACCATAGACACAAAGAGCCATGGAACCATGGAATCACAGACCCATGGAACCATGGAACCATACAGCCACAGACTCATGGAACCATAAAGCCATAGAGCCATGGAACCATAGCCCACAGACTTGAACCTATAGACTCATGGAGCCATAAAATCACAGACCCATAGACTCATAGAACCATAGAGCCATGGATCCATGGAACCATGGACTCATAGACCCATGGAATCATAAAGCCATGGAGCCATAGACCCATGGGCCCATAGATCCATAGAATCATAGACCCACAGATCCATGAAACCATAGACCCATAGACCAATAGATCTCTAGAGCCATAGAGCCATGGAATCACAACCAAGAGACCTATAGAGCCATGGAACCACAGAGCCATGGAGCCACAGAACCATAGGTCAGGAAGAATTTCCTTGCTGCAGGAGAGGTCAGGCACTGGCACAGGCTGCCCAGGGAGGTGGTGGAGTCCCCATCCCTGGAGGTGTTCAAGAAACCTGTGGCCATGGCACCTGGGGCCATGTTTTGGTGGGGATGGGTTGAAGGTTGGCCTGGATGAGCTTGGAGGAACCTTTCCAACCACAGCAATTCCATGATTCCATGAGCAGAGACACTTGCAGGGAAGGTCCCATCAGTCCCTGTGGAGCTGCCAGCCCTTCCCTCTCCTCCACACCACTCACCACAGCCTTCCCCTGCTCCTGGCCTGGCTCCAGGCACTGCTGGGATCTGTGGGCAGGAGGAAGGTAGCTCTCAACCCCCAGTCAAGGCAGGGGAGGTTTGGCAATGGGAATGCCCACCAGGGGTGGGGCTCATCCCTTCCCCTGCCCACCCAGTTCTTCTGCTGGGGAGGTTGGTGTGTCCCTGCCACCCTGGCCAGCCCAGGCTGGAGAACACTCCCTGGGTGCCACTTTGCCTCTGGGATGTCCTTGCCCAACGACTCTGCAGTGAATGAAACACAAACAAGGACCTCGTGCTGCTTGTTGCATGGCAGGAGGTGGCAGGGATGGGAGGGGAGGGCATGGGCCAGGCAGGGAGCACACCTCAGGAGCTGCTTTGCTCCATGTGTTCACTCCTGGGGCTGGGGCAAAGCTCAGAAAGGTCTATTTTTAACTTAAAAGCTGCAAATAACAGCACTGCTCCCCTGGGCACTGACTGCTGCTCTGCCTGCCTCTTGGTCTTAGAAGCAGAGAATCATTGGGAAAGCTCTCCAAGGTCATCCAGTCCAACCCTCAGCCCAACCCCACCATGGCCACCAAACCCTGGCCCCAGGTGCCATGGCCACAGGTTTCTTGAACCTCCCCAGGGATGGAGACTCCACCACCTCCCTGGGCAGCCTGTGCCAATCCCTGACCACTCTTGCAGCAAGGAAATTGTTCCTCATGGCCAACCTAAACCTTCCCTGGGGCAATTTGAGGCCATTTCCTCTTGTCCTATCACCTAGGGAGAAGAGCCCAACCCCCACCTGGCTCCAGCCTCCTCTCAAGGAGCTGCAGAGAGCAATGAGGTCTCCTCTCAGCCTCCTTTCCCCCATCCCAAACACCCCCAGCTCCCTCAGCTGCTCCTCCCCAGCCCTGTTCTCCAGACCCTTCCCCAGCTTTGTTGCCTTTCTCTGGCCCTGCTCCAGCTCCTCAATGTCCTTCCTGGAGTGAGGGACCCAAAACTGAACCCAGGATTTGAGCTGTGGCCTCAGCAGAGCCTGGTACAAGGGGACAATCCCTGCCCAGCTCCTGCTGGCCACACCATTGCTGATCCAGGCCAGGCTGCTGGTGGCCTTCTTGGCCACCTGGGCACATCCTGACTCATCTTCAGCTGCTGCCACCCAGCACCCCCAGGTCCTTTTCCATCAAGCATTTTCCAGCCACTCTGCCCCAAGCCTGGAGTGTTCCTGGGGTTGCTGTGAGCCAAGTGCAGGACCTGCTCTTGCTTCACCTCTCTGTGCTGGCACAGGAGACACAGCAGCCAAACAAAGTCTATGATCAGTGCTGAAGATCTGATCCAAAGAGGGACCAAAGGATTATTCCCAAGGGTGAGGGATTTTCCCAGCCTAAATTTGCCCATCCTGGGGGCATTTGGGACAGAGCTGGGTGTAAAACAACCTTTCATTCTCTGGCCTTTGCCCCAGCTGTCCCGGAGCAGGGAGAAACCATCCTAAGTGCTAAGCAACATGAAGGTGAAGTGGGTTCTAATCATCCTTAATGCTGCTTTCTAATGCCAAAGACCTAATCAAACCTTAATTAATTCTTCCAATGGCCAGCTAAATGTTCTCTCCTCTCCTGAGATGGGGAAGCTGCCAGCTGTGCCTTGCCCAGGGCTGCAGAGCCCAGCAGAAGGGCAGGCTCAGGGCTCCCAGCCTGAGGACCTTGGTTTTGCCTTCAGAGCTGAGCTCTGCCCACCCCACAGCCCTGTTTTGGTCCCTGCCTGTGTCCACCAGGCCATGACCTGGATTGCTGAGGCACCTCAGCCTGGAGGAACAGGCATGTTGAAACCCCAGGGAAGCTCTGTTTACTGGGAGCCAACCTCCACACACATGCCACAGGCTGGCAGGCTGCTGACTGTGACTGCCTGGCCTGGGAGCAGCTCCTCTGAGCAGCTGGAAGGAATGCAGCAGGCTGCTGGGGGCTGAGCAGTGTCCCCCAGCTAGGATGGAGTTAGGGACAAAGCAAAGCAAAGCAAAGCAAAGCAAAACAAACCTAACCAAACCTAACCTAACCAAACCTAACCAAACCAAACCAAACCAAACCAAACCAAACCAAACCTAACCAAACCAAACCTAACCAAACCTAACCAAACCTAACCAAACCTAACCAAACCTAACCAAACCTAGCCAAACCAAACCAAACCTAACCAAACCTAACCAAACCAAACCTAACCAAACCAAACCTAATCAAACCAAACCAAACCTAACCTAATCAAACCAAACCAAACCAAACCAAACCAAACCTAACCTAACCAAACCAAACCAAACCAAACCAAACCTAACCAAACCTAATCAAACCAAACCAAACCTAACCTAACCAAACCAAACCAAACCTAACCAAAACAAACCTAATCAAACCAAACCAAACCAAACCAAACCTAACCAAAACAAAGCAAACCAAACCTAACCAAGCCAAACCTAACCAAACCTAACCAAACCTAACCAAAACAAAGCAAACCAAACCTAACCAAACCTAACCAAGCCAAACCTAACCAAACCAAACCAAAGCAAAGCAAAACCAAACCAAACCTAACCAAGCCAAACCTAACCAAACCTAACCAAACCTAACCTAACCAAACCAAACCTAACCAAGCCAAACCTAACCAAGCCAAACCTAACCAAACCAAACCAAACCTAAGCAAACCAAACCTAATCAAACCAAACCTAACCTAACCTAACCTAACCTAACCAAACAAAACCTAGCCAAACCAAACCTAACCAAACCAAACCAAACCTAACCTAACCAAACCAAACCTAACCAAACCAAACCAAACCAAACCAAAACACAACCACCTCAAAATGGGCAAAAGAAGCTCCCCAAAAATCCTCCTGCCCCACCACTGCCCACAGCAGCAGCAGCAGAGGGAGGACTTCTCCTTAAATGCTTTCTGCCTCCTGGGGAAGAGCCAAATCCCAGCAAATCAACAGCTTGGCAAAGCTCCATTTGTTTGCATCTCACTGCCCCAGAGCTGGCCCAGGACTCCAGTGGGATGAAACATGGGTTAGCTGCTGCTTCATCCCCAGCTGGCTCCTTCAGACCTCCTTCAGGATCCTCCTCCAGTCCCAGCAGCACCTACAGCACAGCTTCCTCGAGGGGACCTACAAGAAAGCTGGGGAGGGACTTTTTAGGGGGTCAGATAGTGAGAGGACAAGGGGGGATGGAGCAAAACCAGAAAGAGCTAGATTCAGATGGGATGTCAGGACAGGCTGAGAGAGTTGGGGTTGTTCAGTCTGGAGAGGAGAAGGCTCTGAGGAGACCTTCTTGTGGCCTTCCAGGATCTGAAGGGGCCTACAAGAAAGCTGGGAGGGACTTTTTAGGGTGTCAGGGGGTGATAGGATTGGGGGAGGGAGGGATGGATCTAAGCTAGAGGAGGGGAGATTCAGATTGGATGTTAGGAAGAAATCCTTCCCCATGAGGGTGGTGAGAGCCTGGCAGAGGTTGCCCAGGGAGGTGGTGGAAGCCTCATCCCTGGAGGTTTTTGCAGCCAGGCTGGATGTGGCTGTGAGCAACCTGCTGTGGTGTGAGGTGTCCCTGCCCATGGCAGGGGGGTTGGAGCTGGCTGAGCCTTGAGCTCCCTTCCAGCCCTGACAGTTCTCTGATTCTCTCAGTACAGACACCCTGCAGCTAGCAAAGGGGTTCAGGCAGAAGCTGGCTGTGTCTCTGTGGTTTTTCACTCCCTTACCAGCTTTGTCAACACAGAGCCACTCTGGAAAACAAATTCAGATGAATTAAAAGCAGGAACTGAGAGCTGATCAGTTGGGGGCAGTTAAATCCCTGCTTCAGATTTGGGTTTAATTGAATCTAGCTCCACACTCACACACATACACTCTGGGAGTAAATGAACCCAAACCACATGAAAGCTATTTGAATCCTCAACAAGCATGTTTAATGTGGTTCCATTTATCCCCTTTCAAAGGGAATGCAGATTAACCTTCCCCAGTGTCCCCCCCAGGTAGACAAACCCTGCCATAGGAAGCAGAGATCCAACTGAAGTCCCCCAACAAATCCAACAGGGAGTTTTGATCTGGAGTAGGATCCAGGCTTTAAGTCAAGGCTCTCTCCCCCAGAGAGGTCCACACTGCAATTTCAGGTCCCCACAGCAGTGACATCCAGTGGCCCAGGCACTGTCACCCAGCCAGGATGGTCAGCAAAGGCTGCAGGCTTCAGCTGGGCTGCCAAGGCTGCCAGGGAGCTGTGGCTGGTTGGGTTGAGCTGCAGCCTCTGTCCTCCTGCTGGGTTTTGTTCTTGGGGCAGGACACAGAAAGAATCATAAGAATTAGAGGATCTTTGAGTCACAGAATGGTTTGGGTGGGAAGGGACCTCTGAAGGTTCAACCTGCCCTGAAATGGCCAAGGACATCCCCAACCTGAGCAAGTTGCTGACAGCTCCAACCAACCTCACCTGCAGTGGTGCCAGGGATGGGGCAGCTCTCACCTCCCTGGGCAACCTGGACCAGGCTCTCCCCACCCTCAGGGTCAAACATTTCTCCCTTCTTTCCAGTCTCCATCTCTCTCTTTTAGTTTCAAACCATCACTCCCTGTCCTGTCCCAAGAGGCCCTGCTCAGAAATCTGTCCCCAGCTTTCTTCTTGGCCCCTTGAAGCACTGAAAGGCCACCAGGAGGTCTCCCTGGAGCCTTCTCTCCTCCAGGCTGAAAACCCCAACTCTCTCAGCCTGGCCTCATAGCAGAGGGCTTCCAGCCCTTGGATCATTTTTGTTGTCCTGGTCCGGATGGTGGAAGCAGGGACAGCAGAGATGCTGTGATGCCATCTACAGGGAATAATTCAGCTCAGCACAAGGTCCACAGGGCCAGACTCTACCCAGCTCAACCAGCAGCCAGGACCAAGCTTTGCCAAGGAGCCCAGAGCCTGGTGCTTGGATTCTGACCTTGCTTGGAAGCTGAGGTGTGTGGCAGCTGAAGAATCACAGAGTCATAGAACAGTTCGGGTTGGAAAGGAGCTCTCTGAAAAGGCCAAGCCTGGGGGAGGGGGGGGGGGGATGGATGTGGAGCTCTCCTAGAAATGCAGACCTCAGACTGGTTGAAAGTTATCAGAAAGGCAACCTTGAAGACCTGCAAGGGCAGAGAATTCTTCCTCTGGGGCCCTTGTCCAGCATTCCTTCCCAAAATCCATCCCCCGGGACCCAGCGAGGCTCCGCCGAGCCGGGAGCCACGTGAGTCCCAGCAACACGTCTGATGCAAGCCCTCCTCTGGGGTTTGCTTCCATCTCTGAGTCATGAGGAATCCACTCTCCATCCCTGGGAGGGAAGCTGAGGGACTGAGAGGCCACAGTTGCCTCCCCTCCCAGCTCCCTGCTCGGGGGTCAGCGCAGGGTCCTGCAGCTGGCAGCGGCGTGGCCAAGGCAGGGCTTGGGAAGCCAATTCCAGGGGTGAATCCCATTCCACCTTCAGGCTGGGCTGGCTGCCAAGGTGCTTTCTATGCACATGAGATTCATCCTGATTTAGTGCCAGTGTGTACTTAACCCCACACAGCAATCACAGCTCCCTTCAGCAGCTAATGCCATTAATTGCCCTCACATTACCTTTCCCTTTCAGGCTGCACAGAAGGAATCCCAGCAGGGCAATGCCAGCCTGGAGTGGTACCAGGGGATGAGAGCTGAGCCCTGGAGCAGCTTCTGACCTGAACAGCAGCTCTGCTAAATCATGGAATCGTTTGGGTTGGAAAAGACCTTGAAGAGTCCAACCCAGGCTGGGGCTGTTTGGTTTAGAGAGACAGGGAGCAGTGGGGGCTGTGAGGATGATGAAGGGTCTGGAAGATCTCTGCTGTGAAGAAAGGCTGAGAGCCCTGGGGCTGTTTAGTGTGGAGAGGAGAAGGCTGAGAGGGGATCTGCTCAGTGTCTATCAATATCTGAGAGGTGGAGGGCAAGCTGAAGGTGCCAGGATCCTTTTGGTGGTGCCCAGTGGTCAGTGGACACAAACTGGAGCCCAGGAGGTTCCACCTCAACATGAGGAGAAACTTCTTGGGTGTGAGGGTACTGGAACCCTGGAGCGGGTTGTGGAGAGCTTCCAACCCCACCTGGATGTGTTCCTGTGTGACCTGCCCCAGGTGGTCCTGCTTTGCCAGGGGGGGTGGGATGGGTGGTCTCTGGAGGTCCCTTCCAGCCCCTAACATTCTGTGATTCTCTAACTCTACCAAGTCTGGTGCTCAACCATGGCCCCCAGCACCACATCTACACAGCTTTGAAACACCTCCAGGGATGGGGATTTGTTGTTGGTCCTAAGATCCAACCTAAACCTCCCCTGGTGCAACCTGAGGCCATTTCCTTTGGTCCTATCACTTTGATACTAGGAAGAAGAGACCAACCCCCACCTGGCTGCAGCAAGGAGGTCTCCCCTCAGCCTCCTCTTCTCCACAGTAAGCACCCCCAGTTCTCTCAGCTGCTCCTCCCCAGCCCTGGTCTCCAGACCCTTCCCCAGCTTTGTTGCCCTTCTCTGGACAGCAGAGTCCCACAGCCACCCTGTAGCTCCAATATTTGGGAAGTGTGGACCTCTCAGCTGCAAGTCTGCCCACTGAGGCAAGGACAAGAAGGATGGAGGAGAGGGAGAAGGGGTAGCCCAGGGTGTCTGCTGCTCAGGGGCTTAGCTGAGGCTGGATTTCTGGGCTGCTGAGTCATTAGAAGATCTTATCAGGTAGGATCTGGGGCTGGCTGGCAGTTCCTGCTGCTGCTAGTGTGGAGAAGTGGCTGAGGGTGGGTGAGAGGAGGCACTAAACCAAGTCTGGTTCCTGTAGACACTGCTGGAGGTCCTGGCACCTTCTCATCAGTGTCCTTGGCAGCCCCCAGGACCCAGCCAAACCTCAGCCCTCACCCCCCGTGGTCTCCTCTGGGAACAGGCAGCTCTGGGTTCCCCCCTCCTCCAGACTGGGAAAGCAGCATAGCACTGGGATGTGTCACTGCCACCAGCACCTCCTGTTCCCAGAGGCACAGGGACCAGGACACAGGTCTGAGCAGCAGGAAAACCCAGCCAGAGCTGGGAAGAGCCACAGAATCCCAGCATGGCAGGGATTGGAGCTCTGGAGACCATCCCCTGGTAGAGCAGGGGTCCCTAGAGCAGGTGCAGAGCACCCAGGGCTCACCTTTGCAGCTGAACCTGCTCTTTCCCCATGGATTGTGGTAAAAGGACTCCCAGCTTTGCCCTGATCCTGGGAATCCCAACCCCTGGTCCCCACCACAAGTCCCTTAGCTGATGCTCCCACCTCAGGCATGATCCAGGGTCTCTTCCAGCATTTCCCAGAGCTCAGCTCAGCTCCAGCTGCCCTGCCTAGCCCCTGGGGGTGGTTTCTCCCTCTAGCTCACACTCACTCCTGGCCTCCCCAGTCCTCCCCTGTGCATCATCCTCTGCTCCACTGCCTGCTGCCAAGCACAGACCTGCCCATGTCAGCCTCCACTTGTGGTGCAGCACCTGCTTTGCTCTTCATTTTACCTCCTCCCCTCCCCCAGACAGGAAGATGAAGCCATGGATGAGGACTGAGGGCAATCTGTTGTGTCTCACCACCCTCATGGTAAGGAACTTCCTCCTGATGTCCAATCTAAATCTCCCCTGCAGTGAAGCTCACTGCATTTTGAGATGAGTCAGAGATCAGGACCACCACCCTCACTCTCATCTTCTCAGGTCCATCTCACTCTCATCCTCTCAGGACCACCACCCTCACTCTCTTCCTCTCAGGACCATCTCACTCTCATCTTCTCAGGTCCATCTCACTCTCATCCTCTCAGGACCTCCACCCTCACTCTCATCTTCTCAGGACCATCTCACTCTCATCCTCTCAGGACCACCACCCTCACTCTCATCTTCTCAGGACCATCTCACTCTCAGCTTCTCAGGTCCATCTCACTCTCATCTTCTCAGGTCCATCTCACTCTCATCCTCTCAGGACCTCCACCCTCACTCTCATCTTCTCAGGACCATCTCACTCTCATCCTCTCAGGACCACCACCCTCACTCTCAGCTTCTCAGGTCCATCTCACTCTCATCTTCTCAGGTCCATCTCACTCTCATCCTCTCAGGACCTCCACCCTCACTCTCATCTTCTCAGGACCATCTCACTCTCATCTTCTCAGGACCACCACCCTCACTCTCATCTTCTCAGGACCATCTCACTCTCATCTTCTCAGGACCACCACCCTCACTCTCATCCTCTCAGGACCATCTCACTCTCATCCTCTCAGGACCATCTCACTCTCATCTTCTCAGGACCATCTCACTCTCATCTTCTCAGGACCACCACCCTCACTCTCATCCTCTCAGGACCACCACCCTCACTCTCAGCTTCTCAGGTCCATCTCACTCTCATCTTCTCAGGTCCATCTCACTCTCATCCTCTCAGGACCTCCACCCTCACTCTCATCTTCTCAGGACCATCTCACTCTCATCTTCTCAGGACCACCACCCTCACTCTCATCTTCTCAGGACCATCTCACTCTCATCTTCTCAGGACCACCACCCTCACTCTCATCCTCTCAGGACCATCTCACTCTCATCCTCTCAGGACCATCTCACTCTCATCTTCTCAGGACCATCTCACTCTCATCTTCTCAGGTCCATCTCACTCTCATCCTCTCAGGACCACCACCCTCACTCTCATCCTCTCAGGACCACCACCCTCACTCTCATCTTGTCAGAACCATCTCACTCTCATCTTCTCAGGACCATCTCACTCTCATCTTCTCAGGACCATCTCACTCTCATCCTCTCAGAACCATCTCACTCTCAGCTTCTCAGGTCCATTACACTCAATCTAATGTTCTCAGGACCATCTCCCTCTGAGATCTCCTCCCAGCTCCTCTTAGCACGGGATGATGATGATGATGATGATGATGATGATGATGATGATGATGATGATGATGATGATGATGATGGAAACCACAAGCTGCTTTCTGTCCCCATTTCCCTGGCTGCAGCATGGCACTGGTGTGAGGGCTGGGGCCATGCTGATGTTCCTCACTCTGGCACCTTAGAGGATGATGCCCAAATCCCAGGAGTCCTTCAGCCCTCCCCCACTGGCTTTAATATCACCCAAACCCCTGACTGAGCTTTCTCATAGTCACTCCTTGCCCCCTGCCAGCCCCAGCCATGCCTCTGGCCACCTTGCTCCATGGTCCCCAGCAACCCTTCCCCTGTCCAGGCACTCCATGCTGTGCAAGCACCTCGTGTCCACCAGCACCCTGTGTCCACCCTGGCCTGGGGCAGCTGACATGCTTCATTCCAGCAGGATGAAGAAGAGTCTTGCAAGTGTCCATGGCCTGACCTTGCATCACCATCAGGGAATTTCTCTGGGGCCCTTTGCTGGGAGCAGTAAATCAATTCCCAGTGGTTACCTGGCCCTCAGACCCATTTCAAACCTTCCTGTGTCCCAGGCCAGCCTGCCCAGTGAGGCACCACTGATGTGGGCACAGGGAAACTGCCCTCCTCTTGGGCACAGACCAGCCCCAGAATCACAGCATGGCAGGGGTTGGGAGGGACCTCTGGAGATCATCCAGTCCAACCCAGCAGCACCCAGGGGCAGGGCACACAGAGATGCACCCAGATGGGGCTTGACATTCTCCAGAGAAGAAGACTCCAAAACCTCTCTGGGCAGCCTGCTCCAGGGCTCCAGCACCCTCCCAGAGCCCTAAAGGAGAGCTCAGGAGCAGGCTGGCATGGAAGGGGCTGGTTTTGCACAGCACCACACAGCCCCAGGCTCCAGCACAGGCTGGAAGTGCTCTGTCAGCACTTGGGAACCTGGGGCTTGCCAGGAGGCCCAGCAGACTCCACCTCTGAGCCTCACTGCTGTGGAAATGCCAAGCAGATGGTGGCCAGGCTCAGCCCCCCTCACCCCCTGCCTCTCCTCCATCAGCTTGGGGCTCAGGTCCTCTCCTGCTGCATCTTCCCCCAGCAGCCTGATGGAGATGTGGTCTACCTGGGAGGGCTGCGGTGGGAGAAGGAGCCCTGGGCTCCAGGCTGGCTCCATGGAGGAGCCTGCCCCAGCACTCTGGGAGGCAGGAGCCAGCTCAGCTGCATTCCAGGGCACGAGGTGCCCTGTGAAGTGGGAAAGCCCCGGGCCAGACCGCTCCTAAATCCTGAAGGTGCCAGAGTGGTGTGGGTTGGAAGAACAGGTCGGGGCCGGGAGCGTGGGGCCAGGGCTGGTTGGGAGAGGCTGCAGAGAGGAGTCGGCTCCAGGGTTGGGAAAGAGGAGAGGGTGTGAGGGAGGAGGCCGAGGGGAGCACTGGGACCCGGGGTGGAGGAGCTCCTCCCGCGGATGTCACCTCCCCACCCGGATCGTCCCCTGGCGGTGCAGGGCTGGGAGGAAGCAGGAAGAGGGAGCAGGAGGAGTGATGCAAAGGGTCTGGGAGCTGGGCAGGGGGCACCCTGCTGGGAGCCAGGAGGGCAGCAGCTGGCAAAGGATCTGGGAGCTGGGCAGAGGGCACCCTGCTGGGAGCCAGGAGGGCAGCAGCTGGCAAAGGGTTTGGGAGCTGGGCAGAGGGCACCCTGCTGGGAGCCAGGAGGGCAGCAGCTGGCAAAGGATCTGGGAGCTGGGCAGGGGGCACCCTGCTGGGAGCCAGGAGGGCAGCAGCTGGCAAAGGATCTGGGAGCTGGGCAGAGGGCACCCTGCTGGGAGCCAGGAGGGCAGCAGCTGGCAAAGGGTCTGGGAGCTGGGCAGAGGGCACACTGCTGGGAGCCAGGAGGGCAGCAGCTGGCAAAGGGTTTGGGAGCTGGGCAGAGGGCACCCTGCTGGGAGCCAGGAGGGCAGCAGCTGGCAAAGGGTTTGGGAGCTGGGCAGAGGGCACCCTGCTGGGAGCCAGGAGGGCAGCAGCTGGCAAAGGATTTGGGAGCTGGGCAGGGGGCACACTGCTGGGAGCCAGGTGGGCAGCAGCTGGCAAAGGGATGTGATGATGCCAGCCTGAGGCTGAGCCCAGGCCAGCTGCTCTGGGTGGGTTTGGTCCACCTTGGTGCCAGGCTGACCAGCTTCTCTGGCTTGGGGATGCAGGTGGCTTTGTGTCTGGCAGGCTTGGAGCCCTGAGGAAGTGTCCATGTAGGCATGAGGCTGGGCAGAAATGGGGTCAGATAGGCTTGAAGGGGTAGGTTGGGTACCAGGACTGGTCCCAGCTCTTATCCTAGGTCTGATCCTCTGATCCTAGGTCTAAGACCTGAGGTGCCACAAGAGATTGCAGATGCCTGGCTCCTGGGCAAGGAAACCTCTCCAGCTGTCTCCATGCAGGATGCATAGATGGAGCATGAGTTGAGAAGGATAAATCCCAGAATCCCAGAATGGTGGAGGTGGGAAGGGACCTCTGGAGATCATCCAGTCCACCCCCCCCTGCAGTCAGCAGGAACATCCTCCACTAGATCAGGTTGCCCAGAGTCTTGTTGAGCCTCACCTTGAAAACCTCCAGGGATGGAGCCCCAACCCCCTCCCTGGGCAACCTGTTGCAGTGTTCCAGCACCCTGATGGTAAAGAGCTTGTTCCTACCATCCAAAGAACTTGTTCCTACCATCCAAAAAGAGCTTGTTCCTACCATCCAAAGAGCTTGTTCCTACCATCCAAAGAGCTTGTTCCTACCATCCAAAGAGCTTGTTCCTACCATCCAAAGAGCTTGTTCCTACCATCCAAAGAACTTGTTCCTACCATCCAAAGAGCTTGTTCCTAACATCCAAAGAACTTGTTCCTACCATCCAAAGAGCTTGTTCCTACCATCCAAAGAACTTGTTCCTAACATCTCAGAGGTCTCTTCCAACTGAAGCAATTCCAGGATCTGAAGGGGGCTACAAGAAAGCTGGGGAGAGACTTTTTTGGGTGCCAGGGAGTGATAGGACTGGGGGGAATGGAACAAAGTAGAAATGGGGAGATTCAGATTGGATGTCAGGAAGAAGTTCTTCCCCATGAGGGTGGTGAGAGCCTGGCACAGGTTGCCCAGGGAGGTGGTGGAAGCCTCATCCCTGGAGGTTTTTGCAGCCAGGCTGGATGTGGCTGTGAGCAACCTGCTGTGGTGTGAGGTGTCCCTGACCATGGCAGGGGGTTTGGACCTGGCTGATCCTTGAGGTCCCTTCCAGCCCTGACAGTTCTCTGCTTCCCTGATTCCATCAACATTCCCTCAGCCTTTCCTCACCAATGGTCCCTCCTCAAGCCTCCCAAGCCGCATTTAGCTCTGCCTCCTCCTTCCCACACGCAGGGTCAGCCCCACCCTCCCCACAACCACAGAGCCCCGACCTGTGCCCCGCCCCAGAGCACCCTGCACCCCACCCCAGCACCCTGCACCCCACACAGCTCCCTCAGCAGGCAGCCCAACCGCTGCAGCACCCCCAGCAGCCTGCAGCTCACCGCAGCACTGCTCCCGCGAGCAGGCAAATGGCTCCAGGGCAGCTTCACCTCGCTTCCACCAACACACTTGAAAGCCTTTGAAAGCAAAAACCCAAAAGGCCAAGGAGAGCTGAGCCCTGCCAGCTGCCTCCCAGAGTCTGGGAGTGCTGCTCCTCTGGCTCCCTCCTGGCCTGAGTGGTTAGCCAGGTTGGTTGGGACCTCGCCAGGGTGTTTCCGTTAGAAGGGGAAACTTGATTGGGATGAGTCAGGTGTTTGTTTGGGACAGTTTGGGTTCTTCAGCCAGCTGCCTCCTTCAGACACTCCCAGCAAGCCTTCCAGCTGTGCTTTGCCCTCCAAAGGACACCTTGGCTTTGCTTCTTCCCGTGTCCAAATGGATGCAAGCAACTCCCTGCTGGATTCGTAGATCCACGGAATGGGTTGGGCTGGAAGGGAGCATAAAGGTCGTGCAGGAGCAGCAGGGACACCTCCCACCAGCCCAGGGTGCTCAAGACCTCATCCAGACTGCTCTTGAACATCTCCAGGGAAGGGGCATCCACAACCTCCTTGGGCAACCTGTTCCAGTTTCAAGCAGAATGTGGTCAGCCATGCCAGAGGGCTACCAGCTCAAGCCCTGGGGGCATCCCTGGTATTCCAGCTCTAATGTGGTCAGCCATACCAGGGGGCTACCAGCTCAAGCCCTGGGGCATCCCTGGTATTCCAGCCCTGAATGTCTGAGGAGGCAATGAGGAATTTCACAGAACCACAGAATTGTTTTGGTTGGAAGAGGTCTCTAAGATCATTGAGTTCAACCATGCAGCCAACACTGCCAGCTCACCACCAAACCATGTCCCTCAGCACCACATCTCCACAGCTTTTAAGTCCTGAGAATCATGGAATGGGTTGGGTTGGAAGGGACCTCAAAGCTCATCCAGTTCTAACCCCCACCTTGAGCCCAGGTTGCTCAAGGCCTCATCCAGCCTGGCCTTGAACACCTCGGGGGGGGGGGGACATTATCCCTGAATCCACAATGGCCAGGAGCCTTCTCCACCTCTCCACATGGTCCCTGCACAGAAATCCTGTTTGTTGGCTGAAGAAGAAGGAGAAATGTTCTGTGCTGGAGCACAAGCTTCCCCCAAAGTGATCTGAGTGTCTTTTTCACCTTGCAAACAACCCAACCCCAGCCCAGGTTAGTGTGAAAGCAAAACGCTGCTTTGAGCCCCTCCAAACTGAATTTCATTTCTGATCTTTTTGAACCAAAGCAAACATCTTGAACTGCCTCCAGGTCTTCTTCCCTCCTTGCCTTCTCCAAGCTGAGCTGCCAAACTCACTCACCCCAGATCCACGAGCAGTGCTGCTTTCTCTTTTGATCACCCTGCCCTACAAGGCTGTTCCTGGTGCCTTTGCTTCCACCAAAAGGGCTCTGTGCAGGTCTTGAAAGAAGATCTCTGCCTGTTCCAGAGTTCCAGAGGTCAGGATGTTGCCAACAGCACCCAGAGAGCTCTGCTCTATGATCCATGACTCCCAGCCCACCATGGACCATCCTGCCCAGTGCCTGCAGCCTTTCTCTCCAGCCACAGAACCACAGCACCCTCACCTCTCACCACAGCACCCTCACCTCTCACCACAGCACCCTCACCTCTCACCACATCACCCTCACCTCTCACCACATCACCCTCACCTCTCACCACAGCACCCTCACCTCTCACCACATCACCCTCACCTCTCACCACAGCACCCTCACCTCTCACCACATCACCCTCACCTCTCACCACATCACCCTCACCTCTCACCACATCATCCTCACCTCTCACCACATCACCCTCACCTCTCACCACATCATCCTCACCTCTCACCACAGCATCCTCACCTCTCACCACATCATCCTCACCTCTCACCACATCATCCTCACCTCTCACCACAGCACCCTCACCTCTCACCACATCACCCTCACCTCTCACCACAGCACCCTCACCTCTCACCACATCATCCTCACCTCTCACCACATCACCCTCACCTCTCACCACATCATCCTCACCTCTCACCACAGCACCCTCACCTCTCACCACATCACCCTCACCTCTCACCACAGCAGCCTCACCTCTCACCACAGCACCCTCACCTCTCACCACAGCATCCTCACCTCTCACCACATCATCCTCACCTCTCACCACATCATCCTCACCTCTCACCACATCATCCCTCACCTCTCACCACATCATCCTCACCTCTCACCACAGCATCCCTCACCTCTCACCACACTCATCCTCACCTCTCACCACATCATCCTCACCTCTCACCACATCATCCTCACCTCTCACCACATCATCCCTCACCTCTCACCACAGCATCCCCACCTCTCACCACATCATCCTCACCTCTCACCACATCATCCTCACCTCTCACCACAGCATCCTCACCTCTCACCACATCACCCTCACCTCTCACCACATCATCCTCACCTCTCACCACAGCACCCTCACCTCTCACCACATCATCCTCACCTCTCACCACATCACCCTCACCTCTCACCACATCATCCTCACCTCTCACCACAGCATCCTCACCTCTCACCACAGCACCCTCACCTCTCACCACAGCATCCTCACCTCTCACCACAGCACCCTCACCTCTCACCACATCATCCTCACCTCTCACCACATCATCCTCACCTCTCACCACAGCATCCTCACCTCTCACCACATCACCCTCACCTCTCACCACAGCATCCTCACCTCTCACCACATCATCCTCACCTCTCACCACATCATCCTCACCTCTCACCACATCACCTCACCTCTCACCACAGCATCCTCACCTCTCACCACATCATCCTCACCTCTCACCACAGCACCTCACCTCTCACCACATCATCCTCACCTCTCACCACATCATCCTCACCTCTCACCACAGCACCCTCACCTCTCACCACATCATCCTCACCTCTCACCACATCATCCTCACCTCTCACCACATCATCCTCACCTCTCACCACATCATCCTCACCTCTCACCACATCATCCTCACCTCTCACCACATCAACCTCACCTCTCACCACATCATCCTCACCTCTCACCACATCATCCTCACCTCTCACCACATCATCCTCACCTCTCACCACAGCATCCTCACCTCTCACCACATCATCCTCACCTCTCACCACAGCATCCTCACCTCTCACCACATCACCCTCACCTCTCACCACATCATCCTCACCTCTCACCACAGCATCCTCACCTCTCACCACAGCACCCTCACCTCTCACCACATCATCCTCACCTCTCACCACATCACCCTCACCTCTCACCACAGCACCCTCACCTCTCACCACATCATCCTCACCTCTCACCACAGCACCCTCACCTCTCACCACATCACCCTCACCTCTCACCACATCACCCTCACCTCTCACCACATCATCCTCACCTCACACCACATCATCCTCACCTCTCACCACATCACCCTCACCTCTCACCACAGCATCCTCACCTCTCACCACATCATCCTCACCTCTCACCACATCATCCTCACCTCTCACCACAGCACCCTCACCTCTCACCACATCATCCTCACCTCTCACCACAGCATCCTCACCTCTCACCACAGCACCCTCACCTCTCACCACATCACCCTCACCTCTCACCACATCATCCTCACCTCTCACCACAGCATCCTCACCTCTCACCACATCATCCTCACCTCTCACCACAGCACCCTCACCTCTCACCACATCATCCTCACCTCTCACCACATCACCCTCACCTCTCACCATAGCATCCTCACCTCTCACCACATCATCCTCACCTCTCACCACATCATCCCTCACCTCTCACCACATCATCCTCACCTCTCACCACATCATCCTCACCTCTCACCACAGCATCCTCACCTCTCACCACAGCACCCTCACCTCTCACCACAGCATCCTCACCTCTCACCACATCATCCTCACCTCTCACCACAGCATCCTCACCTCTCACCACATCATCCTCACCTCTCACCACAGCACCCTCACCTCTCACCACATCACCCTCACCTCTCACCACATCACCCTCACCTCTCACCACATCATCCTCACCTCTCACCACAGCACCCTCACCTCTCACCACAGCAGCCTCACCTCTCACCACAGCACCCTCACCTCTCACCACAGCATCCTCACCTCTCACCACAGCATCCTCACCTCTCACCACAGCACCCTCACCTCTCACCACAGCATCCTCACCTCTCACCACAGCACCCTCACCTCTCACCACAGCACCCTCACCTCTCACCACAGCACCCTCACCTCTCACCACAGCACCCTCACCTCTCACCACAGCACCTCACCTCTCACCCCTCACCTCTCACCACATCACCCTCACCTCTCACCACAGCATCCTCACCTCTCATCACAGCATCCTCACCTCTCATCACAGCACCCTCACCTCTCACCACAGCATCCTCACCTCTCACCACTTTGACCATCAACCTCTAGACTGAGGTTTCCTCTCTGACAGCTTCCCCCCAGGCACCCACAGGAGAGGCAGAGAAGCACCTAGAGGGAATCTAACAAAGCTGGAGGGACAACACTAAGGTGGTGCTCTCCAGGGCTTTGGTGGGAAGTAGAGATCCCAAGCATGATGTGAAGCTCAAGAGAAGGGCTTGAGTTGGAAGGAACCTTAAAGATCAGCCAGTTCCAACCCCCCTGCCATGGGCAGGGACACCTCCTCCTAGACCAGGTTGCTCAAGGCCTCATCCAGCCTGGTCTTCAATACTTTTGGGGATGAAGCATCCACAGCTTCCCTGGGCAATCTGTTGTGTCTCACCACCCTCATGGTAAAGAACTTCCTCCTGATGTCCAATCTAAATCTCCCCTGCAGTGAAGCTCACTGCATTTTGAGATGAGTCAGAGATCAGGACCACCACCTTCACTCTCATCTTCTCAGGACCATCTCACTCTCATCCTCTCAGGTCCATCTCACTCTCATCCTCTCAGGTCCATCTCACTCTCATCTTCTCAGGTCCATCTCACTCTCATCCTCTCAGGTCCATCTCACTCTCATCCTCTCAGGACCATCTCACTCTCATCCTCTCAGGTCCATCTCACTCTCATCCTTTCAGGACCATCTCACTCTCATCCTCTCAGGTCCATCTCACTCTCATCCTCTCAGGACCATCACACTCACTCTCATCTTCTCAGGACCATCTCACTCTGATCTTCTCAGGACCACCACCCTCACTCTCATCTTCTCTGGGGCTCCAGTGCCTCCTAATGAGCCCTGTGCACTGTTTTCATTCTGCTGCTCTGGGTTCAGCTTTATCTCCAGCCATCCTTCGTTATTATTTATATGAGGAGCGTGCCCCAGGGGCCTTCACTCAGCTCCAAGCCCCACTCTGCTGAGCACTGCACAGACATGCTCCAGAGAGAGCCCAGCCCTGCAAGGCTTCCAGTCTGCCCAGACAAAGGCAATGTTATTATCCCCCCATCACCCCCACTTTGAGGAGCAGTCCAGAGGGACTCAGGGAAGTGCCCAGGGTCACAGAGGGTTTCCACCTCCAGCCTCTGTTCTGTTGCCTTGAGCTGAAATTCCCCATGGCCAGATCTGTCATGACTTCATTGTGGTGAATGGATGCCACAAGCTAAAAGGAGCTCCTTTGTCTTCTGCTCCACAGTGTGGGGAAGGGAAGAGAGGGGAACAGCAAGAGACTCCTCCTCGTCCAACCACTCTGTCCAAAGCCTGCTAAAGTCCCTCAGAGAGTCTTTCATAGATTCATAGAATGGGTTGGGTTGGAAGGGACCTCAAAGCTCAGCCAGTCCCAACCCCCCTGCCATGGGCAGGGACACCTCCCACCAGCCCAGCTTGCTCAAAGCTTCCTCCAACTTGTCCTTGAACACCTCCAGGGAGGGGGCATCCAGAGCCTCCCTGGGCTACCTGTTCACCACCCTCACTGGAAAGAATTTCTTCCTGATCTCCAGTCTAAACCTGCCCTCCTCAAGCCCAGTTTCTACTGGACCAGGTCTCTGCAGGACCCCAGGGAGCCTTCACGCCCACCACCAACTCCTGGGGGCCTCAGTTTGCTCACCAGCACGAACCACAGATTGCTGGGAGTTGAAAGGGAGCTCTGGAGCTCATCTAGCCCAGATCATGTGCAAAGCACAAGCACTGGTTTTGCTGGTGCCAGCACAGGCAGAGGCAGAGCAAGATGAGATCACCCAAGAATGTCCTGGGAAGCAGAGGACTCCTTGCGGGATGTCTTCATCCCCGGGAGGAAGGAAGTGGAGGGGGCATAAATCATCACCACAGCTTCACCTTTATCAGGAATCCAAATCTCTGCAGCTGATCCAAGCCCAGCAGACTGCCGTGGGCATCCCCAGTGCCTTTCCTGTCAGCTCCCTTGCTGTTGGAAGGGCAGGCACAGAGCAGATGCAAACAGCACAATTAGGCTCTGCCGGCGCTAATGAGGCTCTCGGCACCGCGTGGCTGCGAGCTGCAGCCAGCAGAGACTTTTCCCTGGCTCCTCTCCCCAAGGAGTTGTTTGCTTAGGCTGCTGCCTCCCCTGCTCAGCTCCTGGCAGCTCTCAGCACCTCACACTCGCTCCAGCAACATCCTCTCCACCCAAGCAAGGCCACCTATCGAGGTTCTCCCTACCACGGAGGGCTCCGCCGAGCAGGGAGGAAAACATCGCCCCAGACGCGGTCGGAATTCCTCCTCCTGCCTGGATCCTCCTTACCTTGTCCTGGAGTCTGGGAGGTTCGTTTTCCCAAAGAGGTCCCCACCAACATGCCTCCCCCTCCCCCACTCCCCAAAACGTGCCAGCAGCTGGCACCTCACCTCTCTTGGCACCATCTCCAGCAAGATTGGAGCTAGGCAGTGGCAAAGTGGCACAGCAGGATCAGGCCCCAGCCATGCTCCTCAGCACGTGTGGGGCTGTGCTCCTCACCCAGCTCGCCATCCTCTCCCTCTGGAGGCCACAATGGCTCCTAGGTGGGGAAAGTGAGGCACAGAGCAGGCTACAAATGTCGAGCAGCCTTCCAGTGCTTGAAGGAGGCTGCAGGAGAGCAGCAGGAAAGGGACTGGTTACAAAGGTCTGGAGTGGCAGGAGCAGGGGGGGGAGGATGGCTTCAGGCTGGAAACAAATGGATTGAGATTGGGCATTAGGAAGAAATTCTTCCCCAGGAGGGTGGTGAGGCACTGGAAGAGGCTGCCCAGAGAAGTTGTGGAGGCTCCTAGCCTGGAAGTGCTCAAAGCCAGGCTGGATGGGACCTTGGGCAGCCTGCCCTGGCAGGAGGTGTCCTTGCCCATGGCAGGGGTGATGGAATGAGATGAGCCTGAAGGTCCCTTCCAACCCAGACCATTCTGTGACACTCTTGCCCAGTGGTTATAGCACAACACTTCAGCTTTGCCACTGCCACTTGTGCTGTCCCTGTGTCACCTCCCCCTCTGCAGGTCTTTGGCTTCTCAGAGTCGTTTTGCCACCTGCTGAGGAGTGATGCTGTGCCAGAGCTGAGCTGGGTGTGCTCACATCCCATCCCCATGCCTCAGCTGCCCTCCAGCCAAATCCTCTGCTGTTCAGCTCACAACTGGGCACATCCTGAAGATGGGCTTGGTCCTGCTGGCTGCTGGGGGGGCAGATTGGCAAAATCCAAGCAATTCTCCATGTTTCCAGGCATTCCTTATCCTCAGCAGGGAGGTGGCTCTGGGCCATGGAAGGCAGAGCTGGAGACTGCATTTTTCTGAGTCTTTTGCTGAGAGGATATCTAAGGAAGCAAAAGAGAAGGTGGTGGAGGCTGTTGGACTCCAGAAGAGTGACCTTCATCATTTCAGACCAGTTTAGGAGCTGGAGCAGTTGCCACCAGGGGATTGCTGCTACCACCAAGGCAGAATCAGAGCCCTGTGAGAGCCCCAGGACAGCCACAAAGGGTCACAGCAGCAGCTTCTGTCCACCAGTGACTGAGGCAGGGAGGTGTTTGCTCTGCCAGAGCTCATGGACCTCCACACCTCCCTGCTCCCTTCAGGGATAAGCAGAAGGATGCTCCACAGAATCCCTTTGGATGCAAAAAGTTACAGCCAGTGGCCCACTGCTGTGGCTCCCACAGAATGGTCTGGGTTGGAAGGGACCTTCAAGGTCATCCAATTCCAACCCCCCTGCCATGGGCAGGGACACCTCCTACTAGAGCAGGTTGCTCAAGCCCCCATCCAACCTGGATTTCAACACTCCCAGGCTTGGATCCTCCATGACTTCTCTGGGCAACCTGTTCCAGTGCCTCACCACCCTCATGGGGAAGAATTTCCTCCTCAAGTCCAACCTCAATGCACTCTGAAGCCCTCACCCCTCAGCCTGTCACTCACAAGTGCCCCTCCAGCTGTCCTGCAGCTCCCTCCAAGCTGCCCACCCCCCTGCTGCCAAGCCACATCATGTTGCTCCTCCCCAGGGCCCCAATTAGCTGAGGCCAAGCTGGTCTGCAACCCCCCCTGTCAGCTGTGGGCCTCCTCTTCCTGCCACCCACCCACACACAGAGAGCTGTGGCTGGAGCCAGCTGGATGACACAGCCTGGTGACATCCTGCCCTGTGTGCTCCTCACCCAGCCAGTCCCTCTGCCTTGGGTGGCTCCGTGGGGCTGAGCTGGGCTGGCAAGCAGGAACACTGCAGGTGCTGCCTTTAGGGCCAAAGTCACTTTGGGTGCCTCTGCTGAAAGCCAAGAAGGTGACCAAGACCTTCCCCCCTCATGGCTTTTCTTCCTGGTGATGCTGCTGGGAGGAGCTCATGCCCATGATCTGGCTCCTGGCCTGGTTCTCCCTTGCTGGGACCACACAACTGCAGCTGGTGGATTCCTTGAGCCTCCTTCAGCTTTTACACCACCCTGGGGTAGATCACTGAACCAAAACCAGGCTGGAAGAGACCTCCAGGATGGTCAAGCCCAACCCCAACTCATCAGCTAGACCATGGCCCTAAGTGCCTCACCCATTCCTTTCTTAAACACCAGCTGGCACCTCCTAGCTCCTGCAGGATCAGCACCAACTTACTTCCCACTGAGCACCCTGCCTAGGGATGATTTTAGTCCAGGCAAGACACCTCTTGAAGTCTCTCAGCCACGTGGGGAGGTGCAAAGGCAGCCAGAGCTGTGTGATCCCCCAGCACAGCCACTTGCTCAAGGGCTTCCAAAAAAAAAAAAAAAGAGGGGGGAAAAAAAAAAAAAAAGGCTTTCTGAAGGAAACCTCAAGCTCTGGGAGGCTCCAGCTGTGGTGCCAGAGGGATGCAGAGCTCTGTGAAGGAGGATGCAGCCCACCAAGGAGCTCAGCAAGGCACATGAAAGGGGGTGCCAGGGAGATCAAGCAAGAGATCTTTGGGAAGCTGTGAAGGTTTTCTACCCTAATTCCCTCTAAGCCAACCAAGAGCTTCCCTCAGCTGGCTGAAGCTCTCTCTCCACCCATCCTGCTGCAACAACAACAACAACAACAAAAATGCTGGGCTCTGCCTTGGAGCAGCTGAGCAGAGACATCTCGTGGTGATGAGGAGCACTGGGGAGGGGAAGGAAACTTCTTCCATTGAGCCCCAGAAGCAAAGCCAGACCTGGCAGGTGGAGAAGACTCTTCTCTGTGGTGGGAAAGGTCCCCAAGAGATGGTTGCCAGAGGTGCTCAAGGGGTAAATATGGACAGACAGCTTCTGTGGTGTGGCTTTGTGAAGCCTACAGCCCTTGCCAGCCCTAACTGGGCTGCCTGCCAGGATCCTGAGCTCTGAGGGGGTGGGAAGGGGACTAGGAGGTCTTGAGGCACCTGTGGAATGACCTGTCCTGTCCAAGCCAGGCAGAAAGACCATGACCAAGCCAAACATTGCAGCTGGGGCTGTCAGTGCCCCCCACCACACACACACTGCCCCCACCTCCCCCTGCAGTGCTGCCTTGTCTCTGCAGGGACTCAGTGCCCCCCTGTGACCCTACACATGCACAGCTCTCACTCTGCTCCCAGGAGGTGCTGTTTCTGCCCTGACCTGGGTGTGCTGCTGGCCCTTCAGAACCTGCCCTGGGACTCCTCCTGTCTCTGTCTTTGGTGTGAAGGGTGAGGGCTAACAAAGAGGAGGTGAGGCTTGGGGAGAGGCACAGCATCCCAAGCCTGGCAGGCCAGCAGAAAGACACTGAGTGCTTCCCATCAGGCTGCCCAGGGGAGGCCATGGCTGCCCCCTCCCTGGAGGTGTCCAAGGCCAGGCTGGATGAGACCCTGAGCAACCTGAGCTGGTGGGAGGTGTCCCTGCTCATGGCAGGGGGTTGGAACTGGATGAGCTTTGAGGTCCCTTCCAACCCAACCATTTCTATGATTTTTTGCAGCAGTCTCTCTGCCCTGGTGTGCCAGCATGATCCCCCAAAATGCTTGTAATGAGTTGCAAGAAATGCTGAGATGTTAGAGCCCCTCCCAAAAGTCATTCCCCATCTGCTGCCATCAGAGCAGCTCTGCTATTTGTTGGTAGCACAGTGAGGAAACTTTTGCACCTTGCTTTGCATCTAGTCTTGATGGCACCTCAGTGGCCTGGGCTTGGGAGCTTGATCAGGTGAGAGAATCATAGAACCACAGAAGGGGTTGGGTTGGAAGGGACCACAGAGCTCAGCCAGCTCCAAACCCCCTGCCATGGGCAGGGACACCTCCCCCCAGCCCAGGTTGCTCAAAGCCTCATCCAGCCTGGCCTTCAACACCTCCAGGGAGGAGCATCCACAGCCTCCTTGGGCAACCTGCTCCAGTGTCTCTCCACCCTCCCTGTAAGACTCTTTTTAAGAGATTGTTTGGGTTCCTAACCCCAAACCTGGAGATCTCTTCATGATGCAGACTCAGAAATGAATCAAAGGAAAAGGCATCCCAAATATTTCCCTACAAGCTCCCTTTCCCCCTTCCCAATCACTGAATGCTTTGGGTTGGAAGAGATCTTCAAGATCATCCAATTCCAACCCCTCCTTGCCATGGGCAGGGACACCTCCCACCAGCCCAGGTTGGCTCCAGGCCTCCTCCAGCCTGGCCTTAAACATCTTTTAATACCTCACATTGCTTATAAACATGATTGGTGTGACCAAACCCCCTTATCAGCAGCTAGATCCCCTTGTTCTAACTGCTGTGTAAACACAGATGAGAAGATAAATGGAGCCCCAGGGCCTGAGGGCATCTTCAAAGCATCACAATTGTTGGGATTGAAAAAGAGGGGAGAGGAACTTCAGCTGCTAAGAACCAACAAGGCTGGGATTCATCACTCTGTGGTCATGTGAGCTTCCATCTGCTGAGAAGATGAAGCAGAAAAAAAAAAAAAAAAACTCAAAGCCTGGTTTTCAGTTCAGGGCATGGCACTGGGAGGAGATGCAGAAGTGATGGAGTCCCTTCTGGGCAGGTTTTGCTTACAGCTTGTGTTTGGTAGGGAGAAAGAGTTCCCAGCAAAGCAGCCTTTGGATGCTTTGGAATCCAGCAGGAATCACTCCAAAGCCAGAGCCACCTTGCTTCCTGTGGTTTCCCTTGGCTAAGATGATGAGAGATCCTCCTCCAGACCTCCAGAGATCAACCAATCCACCCCCCCCCTGCCAGAGCAGCATCACAGAAACTCACCCAGGAGGGTCCTGAATGTCTCCAGAGAAGGAGACTCCACAACCTCTCTGGGCAGCCTGCTGCAGGGCTCCAGCACCCTCACAGTACAGAAGTTTCTCCTCATGTTGAGGTGGAACCTCCTGGGTTCCAGTTTCTATCCCTCCCTTGAGCTGCTGACTCTTCCTGATGCACCCCAGGATGCCATTGGCCTTCTTGGCCACAAGGTCACCTTCCTGTCCCAGGGACAACTCATTTATCACCAGCACTCCAAGGTCCTTCTGCATGGAGCTGCTTTGCAGCAGGGGCTCTGGCCTGGTGCCTGGTGGTGTTCCTCCCCAGCTGCAGGACTCCACACTTGCTCTTCTTGACCCTCCTCAGGTTGCCCTTTGCCCAGTTCTGTTGCCTGGCCAGACCTTGCTGAATGACCTCACAGCCTTCCAGTGCATCAGCCAAGCCTCCCAGTTTGGCATCAGCAGCAAACTGGCTGAGGGTCCACTCCCAGTCATAGAATCATGGAATTGCTTGGGCTGGAGAAGCCCTCTGAGATCATTGAGGGTGTAAGACACTGGCCCTGGGTGGCCCAGAGAGGTGGGAGATGCCCAGACCCTGGAACCACTCCAGCTGAGGTTGTTTGGGGCTCTGAGCAGCCTGCTCTGGTTGGAGCTGTCCCTGCTGCCTGCAGGGGGCTTGGACTGGAGGAGCTTTAGAGGTCCCTTCCCACCTAAAGCATTTTGTGATTCTATGACTCTATGAATCTGCTGTGGACACTTGGTGGGCCCTGGACAAGGACCTCAAAGCCTGGGACAGGTTCCCACTGGATTGGAGAGGAGGCACCTGATGGGCCCAGCTTTGGTAAGCACCCAGCTGAGAGCCTTGCACTGAGCCTGGTGTAAGGGGGTCAAGAAATGAAGTCCACTTTTGCTGGCTCTGGATCTGTCCTTTGGTCCTGGCTTCTCAGGATGCTCTCCAAGTGCTTCAGACACAAGGCTGTGTGGAGCTGGCAGCTCTCCTGCTTCCAGAGAGTGAAGGGACTCCACCACTCTCACCCTGAACTATCTGTGTGTGTTTTCCTGAGCTGTGCATCCCATGTGAGGACTCACTGGTGGCTGGCTTCCAGCCCAAGCAGGAAATTCCACGAGGTCAGCTTTTCCCATCAAGCTCCAGGCCTTTCCCCCTCGGCTCTGGCAGGAAGCTGAGAAGCCAGGGCAGCTGGAAGTGCTGGGGAAGCTCACAGAAAGGTTTGGCTGGAAGGGCTGACACTCTTACTGCATGGAACCACACAACTCTTTGGCTTGGAAAAGCTCTCTGAGATCACCCACCCCAACCAGCAACCCAACCCCACCGTGGCCACCAAACCATGGCCCCAAGTGCCATGGCCACAGGTTTCTTCAACACCTCCAGAGATGGGGGACTCCCTGGGCAGCCTCTTCCAATCCCTCACCACTCTTGCAGCAAAGAAATTGTTCTTCCTGGCAAACCTAACCCTCTCCTGGCACAATTTCAGGCCATTTCCTCTTGCCTTATCACCTAGGGAGAAGAGACCAACCCCCACCTCACTCCACTCCAACCTCTTTCCAGGAAGCTGTAGAGAGCCATGAGGTCTCCCCTCAGCTTCCTCTTCTCCCTCCCCCCCAGTTCCCTCAGCTGCTCCTCCCCAGCCCTGTTCTCCAGACCCTTCCCCAGCTTCCTTGCCCTTCCCTGGACCTGCTTTCACTTAGGGGTTGTCCTGCCCTACTCCTCCTTCTGAGATTCATTTTATCCCTGAATAACAAAACAGCTTTGGTCAGCCCTGCTGCTCAGCACTTGGGCTGCACCCTCAGAGCAGACTCAGCCCTGTCCCATGCTCCATCCCCTCTGGCCAGCTGCTGAGTGCCTGTGTCACAGCTCTGGGCCTGAGAGCAGCTCCAGAAGGCAGCTTGGCTTTTGTGCTTGCTGTGCATCTCATGGAGGAACACCAGGGATGGAGGCCAGGGGGAAGGAAGGATTGGTTTGGCACAGCACAGGAGGAGCTGCAGTGGGGCAAGTGTGAATAACTCAGGGAGCAGCAAGCAAGCTCTGCTCTGGAGAGGACAGAACCTCCTCCTTCTCCCATTGCTAGGCAGCAGCTTTCTAACCAGAGAGGAAAGGATTTAATTTATTTATTCCCCCCCCCCCCCCCCCAAACCTCAGACCAAATTACTGCTCCCCAGGCTTAATCAAACACAGCTCCCAAAAGTATTGGCTGGCTGGGGGCTAAGTTTAGGAAGGTGTTTCCTTCCCTGCCTCCACTTTCAACCTAACCAGGATGAGGAGGAGTTCAAAGACCTCAATTGTTTGTGGAACACTTTGAACACAGAAAGGGCCTTGGGCAGGGAGATGGATTGTGGCTGAAGCACAAGCCCAGCAGGCAAGAGACCTTGTCTGCATTCCCTGCTCAGCCACAGCATCAGCATACGGCCCTGGAGTGCTGTTCCCTGCCTCAGTTTCCCCACTGAAGAAATCAGGCTGAGGATCTGGAAGCAGGGGATGGATTGAAGTTTGAGGAGAGCAGATTGAGGCTGGAGATTAGGAAGAAATTCTTTCCAGTGAGGGTGGGGAGGCAATTGGAACAGGTTGCCCAGGGAGGCTGTGGATGTCCCCTCCCTGGGGGTGTTCAAGGCCAGGCTGGATGAGACCCTGAGCAACCTGGGCTGGTGGGAGGTGTCCCTGTCTGTGGCAGGAGGGGTGGAACTGGCTGAGCTTTGAGGTCCCTTCCAATCCAACCTATTTTGTGATCCCATGAATCTGCCAGGTGAGGCTGCTGGGAGCACCTGGAAGGCTTGGTGAGTTCTTTGGATGGAGAATGCAAACTGCTCCAGCTCAGAGGTTTATTCCCTGCCTCAAACAAGCTGCTGTACCCACTGTGCTAGGCTCAGAATGAGGCACCCACAGTCTAAAGAGCCAAACCAGAGCAGACAAAGGGGTGCAGGGTGGGGGGAGAAGATCTCCCTGATCTGAAGGGTTGACTCCACTCCAGCAGCCCAAGCAAAACGCCCTAACGATGTGCATAAACATTACAAACACCCTGATTGCTTCACTCCACACACTTTGCTCTGGCTGAGGGTTCTGCTAATCAGGGCACAATGAGGGCAGAGCATTTCCCTCCTCCCCATCCACTCCTGCTGTTTCCTTTTCATTTAGTCAATGAACAATCCCTCTGAGCAAAGTCTTTATCAGTTCCACTGGCAGCTTGCAGTATTCCCTGCCAGGAACCGAGGCACAGCAAAGCTGCCTGAGGCTGCAGGGTTTGAGGAATCCCATCCTTGGTGCCTTATGGATGCCAGCAGTCCCTGCCCAGAATGGTGCTGGGGTGGGGGAGGAATTCCACGTGGGGAAGCAGTGAGGCTGAGTCTGCCTCGAAGAATAAATCAGCTGCAGAGCAGCCACAGCTCCCAGGCTCCCTGCAGCAAGAGAGATTGGTTTGATGGAACCCCCCGAGGTCAAAGGGGGTCAGGAGCATTTTCAGCAGGTGACTCAGAGCCTTCTGCTGCTGTAGGAAAAGCTGGAGACATTTACAAGGGTTTGGAGTGATAGGGTGAGAGGGAATGGATTGAAGCTTGAGGAGGGGAGATTGAGACTGGAGATTGGGAAAAAAAATCTTTCCAGTGAGGGTGGGGAGAGCCTGGAACAGGTTGCCCAGGGAGGTTGTGGCTGCCCCCTCCCTGGAGGTGTCCCAGGCCAGGTTGGATGAAGCCTTGAGCAGCCTGGGCTGGTGGGAGGTGTCCCTGCCCATGGCAGGGGGTTGGCACTGGATGAGCTTTGTGCTCCCTTCCAGCCCAACCCTTTCTATGCCATCCATGAAGGCAATTTCTGCTTCTAGTGGGTGAGATCCCAGCTGCAGTGGTCTGCAGGCAGGAGTCACCCCAGCAAAGCTGCCCCTCCCCAACCCATCCAGGAGCACTCCCACAGTGTCACCATCTGGAGAAAGGGGGAGACAGGGCTGGTGGGAGCTGTGTGATGGGCAAGGGCAAGGAGGAGGGCACAAAAACTGGGCACAGGGAACAGAAAGAGGCAGCACTCCAAGGTAGGGCAGAAAAGGAAGACCTGGGCCAGCTCTGGGCTGCCCAGTTCAAGGACAAGGAACTACTGGAGAGAGTCCAGAGGGGAGACACTGAGATGCTGAGGTGATTGGAGCTCCTGTGACCAGGGAAGAGGAGAGCTGGGGCTGGTTAGCCTGGAGAAGAGAAGACAGAGAGGACCTCATTCATGCTTGGAAAGATCTAAAGGGCCAGAGTGAGGAGGATGGAGCCAGACTCTTCTCAGTGATGTCCAGTGACAGGACCAGGGGCAAGGGGCACAAACTGCAGCCCAGAAGATTCCATCTGAAGGTGATGAGAAACTTGTTTGGTGTGAGAGGCTCCACAGCCTCCACAGCCTCCACAGAGAGGCTGTGGAGTCTCCTTCTGTGGAGAGCTTCCAACCCCTCCTGGCCATTGTGCTCCTGGGCAAGCTGCTGTGGGGTGCCCTGCTGGAGCAGGGGGTTGGACTGGATGATCTCCAGAGGTCCCTTCCCACCCCCTCACCAGGCTGGGATCCGGTGTGGAAAGAGTTAACTCCATCCAGGTGAGTTCTTTCCAAGCTGCCTGTTCTGAGGCACATCCCAAGCTTAACCGCAGACATCTTCAGCTCCTTGACGGAGAGAAGCTCTGGGTGCAAAGTCAGACTTGTTGCAGGGGACCTGCCTGCTCAGAGCAGCTCTGTGTCACCTGTCAATCCTGCAGCCGCCTGCAGGGATGGGAGGCTCGAGTTACGGGGAGCGGAGCAGCGCTCGCTGGAGCTGGCGACAGCTCCCAGCGCAGGAGGCAGCAGCCTGCATTCCACCCCCAGCTAAAAAAAGACGGCTGGGCTTTGATCTCTGGGCTCCGTCTGCACCACAGGGAGACAATGCAGAAGGCCCTTGGGGAGGAGGAGGAGGAGGAGGAGGGCGGGGGGAGGGAGGTGGACTTGACAAGACGTTCCCTAAACCAGCCTTCTCTTCAGGTCCTGGAATCAAAGGGGATGAGGGGGCGGGCATGGCACCGCGGATGAAAGGCGAGACGGAGCCTGGCAGAAGAGGAGAGAACCACAAAGAGCCGAGCTGGGCCTCCTTCTGAGGCAGGGAAGGCTCCAGCAGCAAAGGACCAGCTGGTTGGAGAGAATGGGAATGAGCCTGGAGATGTTTCTCCTCTGCCCGGCTTTGACTGGCAGCCAGGACAAGAGGAGATCAGTGCAGGCTGTCCTGGGGAGCCAGGGGCTGGATTCTCATGGGAGCAGGGAAGCAGCTGTGCTCTGGCAGGCTCCATGGTGAGCCCATGATGGCCATGGAGACTGAGCTCACCTCCTGGCAGCCCTCTGTGAAGCCAAGTTGGAGATGGCCACAGGGAGGAAGCTCACTGCAGGGGGGTGGCATGCAGGAGGAGGGGGAAAGGGGTGAGCCAGGGCTCTGCCACAGGGAGGAATGATGGCAAAGGTACCAAAGCACAGCAGAGCCAGGGGAGCCTTGGCACTGCCTGTCTGCTGGGAGTTCTACCTTTGGCATCCAGAGAAGGCTCAAACACAGAAACTCTGAATTGCTGTGCTTGGAAGAGACCCTTCAGGGTCACCACCTCCAACCATGGACCCAACACTGCCAGGGCACCACTCAGCCATGTCCCTCAGCACCACATCTACACAGCCTTGGAACTCCTCCAGGGATGCAGACTCCAGATGGATTTGATGATCTTAAAGGTCCTGCCCAGCCTAAACAATTCCATGACCCTAGGAGTCTGGAGAGGAGAAGGCTCCGAGGAGACCTTCTTGTGGCCTTCCAGGATCTGAAGGGGGCTACAAGAAAGCTGGGGAGGGACTTTTAAGGGTGTCAGGGAGTGATAGGACTGGGGGGAATGGAGCAAAACTAGAATGGGGAGATTCAGATTGGATGTCAGGAAGAAATCCTTCCCCATGAGGGTGTTGAGACACTGGCACAGGTTGCCCAGGGAGGTGGTGGAAGCCTCATCCCTGGAGGTTTTTGCAGCCAGGCTGGATGTGGCTGTGAGCAACCTGCTGTGGTGTGAGGTGTCCCTGCCCATGGCAGGGGGGTTGGAGCTGGCTGAGCCTTGAGGTCCCTTCCAACCCTGACAATTCTCTGATTCTATGAGGATGAGCAGGGGGAGATGAGGATTACCAAAGCTTTTGAGCTCTGCTGAAGTCATGATGACCTCTGTCAATGCCCTGCCTCTGCCTGTCCCTTTAATCTCTCACCTGGAGGAGGTGACTGCTTTGCTCCTGGAGCACCTCTCCTTCCTCCCCTGACCCTTTTGTGTCACTGCACAAGGGGGGATTGAATGACTTGAGCATCACCAAGGCCTTTCTTGCCTTCCAGCTGTCTAAGACCAGGCTGAACCTCAGCTCTCCACCTCTTTTGGTGCCCCAGAATCTAGTACTGCCAGGAAAAAAAGTCGTCTTCTCCCTGCAGAAAACTTGCAAAGTCAAATTTAACCAAACCCAATGAAATTTCAGCCAATTTAACTCTTTCCCCACCCCCTCACCCCCCCCATTGGACTTTTTAGTCTTTCTTTAGGATGGAGACTTTCTTTAGGATGGTCACCTTGGGAGGATGAAGCTTCCATAGTCCATTTCCCCAGGTCTTTAACCTTTTTCTCACTATTTCAAGGACATTTCCCACTTCATCTCAGGGTTACAAGAGATTCCAGAGGAGCTGCCTCCTCCTCCAGTCACTGGAGGTACAAGGGAAGTCCTTTCCACCAAGGGAAGGGTGGCAGGAAGGGCACAAACAGGAGCTTGGGAAACCAAGGCAAGGAAAAGCTCAACCATTTGCTCAAAGCTGCACTGAGAACCATGGAGCAGGAATTCTGCAGTCTGAGCCAACACTTTCAGCACAGGGTCATCCCTCCTTCTGGAAAGCCCTGAACCTTCCTTCAACCTCCAGAACAGTTCCCATCTGTTTATCCAAACACATCTGTACACACCTGAGATTCCTGCTTGGGAATCTTCAGGCCCTGGGCCCTATCCCCACCCTTCACACTCATTAATCCTCCTTTTCCTCCTTCCTCACATTCAGAAAGGATCTCCCCTGCAGCAGGGGGGGGTGGCCTTGGCTCTCTCCACAGCCCAGCTCCTTCCCTTCAGGCTGCTGAGAACAAAGCCAGGCTGCTCCAGGACACTGCTGCTCCCCCATCCCAGCTTCACAAATCCCTTGGGAATTTCTTCCCCTGCCACTCTCCCCTCAGGCCATGGGTTCCTGCCCTCAGCCACCAGCAGGAGCAAGTCTCTCATGCTGTGGCACAAACAAGGATGGTCTGGATGCTGGAAGGCCACAGATTGGAGAGGGGAAGAGCAGGAATGATGGATGGAATGGGGCTGGGGATGTGGCTCTGCTTCCTGGCTCCATCAGAGGCTTCCTGCATAGCCTGGAGCAAATCCATTTGCTGTCTTTGTGCTTTGTTTGCATACCAGGAGGGAGCAGCAGTTCCCACATCTCCTCTCCATTCTCATTTCTCTGATTAAACTTTCCAGGTTTGGGATCATCCCTGCCCCATCCCCAGCACTTTGCACAGGAGGCTCTGACCCTGATTTCTCAGACCAGACACACATAGGATGGCTTGAGCTGGAACAGATCCCAAAGATCATCCACTTCCAACCCCCCCCTGCCACGGGCCTGGACACCTCCCACCAGCCCAGGTTGCTCAAAGCCTCATCCAGCCTGGCCTTCAACACTTCCAGGCATGAAGCATCCACAGCTTCCCTGGGCAGCCTGTTCCAGTGTCTCCTCACCCTCACAGTGAAGAACTTCCTCCTGAGGTCCAACCTAAAGCTCCTCTGCTCCAGTTTCAAACCATCACCCCTCAGCCTGTCACTCCAAGCCTTTGCCAAAGGTCCCTTCCCAGCTCTCCTGCAGCCCCCTTCAGGTACTGGAAGGCTGCTCTAGGATCTCCCAAGAGCCTTCTCCAACCTGAACAGACCCAACTTGCTCAGCCTGTCCTCACATGAGAGGTGCTCCAGCCCTCTGATCATCTCCATGGCCTCCTCTGAACCTTCTCCTACCATTCCATGTCCTTCTCACCTTGAGGACTCCAGAGCTGGATGCAGTGCTCATGGTAGGGTCTCACCAGAGCAGAGCAGAGAGACAGAATCCCCTGGGGCAGCAACATGCAGTGCAGAGCCCGGGGGCAAAGCCACTGCAGCCTTTGGGGACTGAGCTGTGTGGACCCCAGGTCAGAGAGGTAAAGCCCAAGCAGAGCAATCCTCCATCCCCAGGGTTCACCAGTCCCCTGATTTGCAAAGAGGCCCTGGGCCACAGCTTTTCCACTCCAAGCCCTTCCTCATTCCCTTTCTCCCTCTCCCCAGAGCCTGCACCTACCTGCAGATGCAACTCAGCTAAAGTGCAGTGGGCAAGCTGAGGGGAGCCAGCCCCCAGAGTGCTTTGAATGTTTCCACAGGAACCTGGGTGATGCCTTTCACATCATGCCTCGTGGGTGGCAGGGCCCTGACTAACCCCTGCAGCACTAGGACCTGTTCAGGAGGTGCCAGTGACCCAAATCCATCTGCAGGATTTACAGCTTCAGACCTGTCAAGCTACAGCACCAGCAGCTGCTCCCTGGGAATCCCTCAGCCTGGGGAGAGTCTCCAATGGCTTCTCCACAGGGATTCCTGGCTCTTTGGCTTCAGGGTCTCTGCCCTCATGCAGCAAATATCACTTTTTGCTGGAGAGGGTCTGGTGGCTTCCAGGCAAATGGCTTCAGAGTCTCCAAGCAGAGGTTTGAAGCCTTGAGGTTACCATCATGGCCATGATGTGAGGTGGAAGCTCAGGTTCTGAGGAATCAGGATCCTCATGGATCTAATCTGGGGAGGGGGGGGGGGGAGAGATGCTCAGATTCTAAGGAATGTGGTGTCACATCTGGAGG
>NW_026539206.1:127500-187265 GCF_027791375.1 Indicator indicator
GAGTGGGCAGAGCAAAGGAAGTGAGCAAAAAGGCAGCTTAAGGTGACTGGCAGACACCCAAGTGCCTGGGACAGGGACTGAACGTGCTCCACAGGGAGTGGAGGAGGTGCTGGTGGCTGCAACAGGGGCTGTTGGCCAGGGCTCCTCAGCTCTATTTCCAGCTGTGGCTGTGGGGGTGAGGTAGGAAGGGAGCTGGGAGTCAGGATGTTGGACTCTGCTCCTGGCTTGAGGGACTTACAGCAAAGTCACCTGGTCCCTGGGGCTTGTCCTTGGCTGTCACTGAGGCTGCCACCTAGAGAGGGTGATAAGGAGTGGAGGAGACCCCTGGGCTGCCTCAACAACATCAGCCTGAGCAAAGAGCTTCTGCTTCCACTGATGCCTGAAAAGGAGAGAACAGAAATGCTGCTGTTCTGACCCCACTTTGAATCCCCACTTTCTGCAGAGCCTTTGTGCTCCTTGCCAGAAAGGCACAAGATAAACACAGACTGGAAAGTAAAGAACCTTTGGTCACCCAGGTCCCATCCCAACTCCAAGCCAGGGTTGGAAACCAGAGCAGGGTAGATTTAGGCTGGATGTTAGGAAGCAGTTCTTCACCATGAGGCTGGTGGGACACTGGAACAGGTTGGCCAGGGAGGTGGTGGAGGCTCCAAGGTCAGGCTTGATGGCTCTGAGCAACCTGCTCCAGCTGGGGATGTCCCTGCTGGCTGCAGAGGGGTTGGACTGGATGACCTTTAAGGGCTCCTTCCAATCCAAAGCATTCCCTGATTCAGTGATTCCCTCCAAAGCTGAGCAGGGTGTGAAGCCAAAGAAGATGTCAGGGGGAGGCAAACACAGCCACGAAAAGACCAAAGAACCTTTCTGTTTCCTCACCTCTGGTTGTGTCTTAATCATGATTTGTGTCAGGGAGCAGAGGGGATTAAAGGATTGCTCAGGTCTGTGTGCAAGGAAACCACAAGGCAACAAGGGAACAAAGAGCTCTGCAAGAATGGAGTTCTCTCACTGCCCTCCAGCACAGGGAGATGTCTTCCTGCTTCATACCTGCTGGGTTCATCACTGCTGGGTTCCTCTACCCTCCCTGCTCTCTCTCTCCTCTGCTGGGTTCCTCTACCTCCCCTGCTCACTCTCTCCTCTGCTGGGTTCCTCTACCTCCCTGCTCACTCTCTCCTGCTGGGTTCCTCTACCCTCCCTGCTCACTCTCTCCTCTGCTGGGTTCCTCTACCTCCCTGCTCACTCTCTCCTCTGCTGGGTTCCTCTACCTCCCTGCTCACTCTCTCCTCTGCTGGGTTCCTCTACCCTCCCTGCTCACTCTCTCCTCTGCTGGGTTCCTCTACCCTCCCTGCTCACTCTCTCCTGCTGGGTTCCTCTACCCTCCCTGCTCACTCTCTCCTGCTGGGTTCCTCTACCTCCCCTGCTCACTCTCTCCTCTGCTGGGTTCCTCTACCTCCCCTGCTCACTCTCTCCTCTGCTGGGTTCCTCTACCTCCCCTGCTCACTCTCTCCTCTGCTGGGTTCCTCTACCCTCCCTGCTCTCTCTCTCCTCTGCTGGGTTCCTCTACCCTCCCTGCTCACTCTCTCCTCTGCTGGGTTCCTCTACCCTCCCTGCTCACTCTCTCCTCTGCTGGGTTCCTCTACCCTCCCTGCTCACTCTCTCCTCTGCTGGGTTCCTCTACCCTCCCTGCTCACTCTCTCCTCTGCTGGGTTCCTCTACCCTCCCTGCTCACTCTCTCCTCTGCTGGGTTCCTCTACCTCCCTGCTCACTCTCTCCTCTGCTGGGTTCCTCTACCCTCCCTGCTCACTCTCTCCTCTGCTGGGTTCCTCTACCCTCCCTGCTCACTCTCTCCTCTGCTGGGTTCCTCTACCCTCCCTGCTCACTCTCTCCTCTGCTGGGTTCCTCTACCTCCCTGCTCACTCTCTCCTCTGCTGGGTTCCTCTACCTCCCTGCTCACTCTCTCCTCTGCTGGGTTCCTCTACCCTCCCTGCTCACTCTCTCCTGCTGGGTTCCTCTACCCTCCCTGCTCACTCTCTCCTCTGCTGGGTTCCTCTACCTCTCCTGCTCACTCTCTCCTCTGCTGGGTTCCTCTACCTCCCTGCTCACTCTCTCCTCTGCTGGGTTCCTCTACCCTCCCTGCTCACTCTCTCCTCTGCTGGGTTCCTCTACCTCTCCTGCTCACTCTCTCCTGCTGGGTTCCTCTACCCTCCCTGCTCACTCTCTCCTCTGCTGGGTTCCTCTACCTCCCTGCTCACTCTCTCCTGCTGGGTTCCTCTACCCTCCCTGCTCACTCTCTCCTCTGCTGGGTTCCTCTACCCTCCCTGCTCACTCTCTCCTCTGCTGGGTTCCTCTACCCTCCCTGCTCACTCTCTCCTCTGCTGGGTTCCTCTACCCTCCCTGCTCACTCTCTCCTCTGCTGGGTTCCTCTACCTCCCTGCTCACTCTCTCCTGCTGGTTCCTCTACCTCCCTGCTCACTCTCCTCTGCTGGGTTCCTCTACCCTCCCTGCTCACTCTCTCCTCTGCTGGGTTCCTCTACCCTCCCTGCTCACTCTCTCCTCTGCTGGGTTCCTCTACCTCCCTGCTCACTCTCTCCTCTGCTGGGTTCCTCTACCCTCCCTGCTCACTCTCTCCTCTGCTGGGTTCCTCTGCCTCTCCTGCTCACTCTCTCCTCTGCTGGGTTCCTCTACCTCCCTGCTCACTCTCTCCTCTGCTGGGTTCCTCTACCCTCCTGCTCACTCTCTCCTCTGCTGGGTTCCTCTACCCTCCCTGCTCACTCTCTCCTCTGCTGGGTTCCTCTACCCTCCCTGCTCACTCTCTCCTCTGCTGGGTTCCTCTACCCTCCCTGCTCACTCTCTCCTCTGCTGGGTTCCTCTACCCTCCCTGCTCACTCTCTCCTCTGCTGGGTTCCTCTACCCTCCCTGCTCACTCTCTCCTCTGCTGGGTTCCTCTACCCTCCCTGCTCACTCTCTCCTCTGCTGGGTTCCTCTACCCTCCCTGCTCACTCTCTCCTCTGCTGGGTTCCTCTACCCTCCCTGCTCACTCTCTCCTCTGCTGGGTTTCCTCTACCCTCCCTGCTCACTCTCTCCTCTGCTGGGTTCCTCTACCTCCCTGCTCACTCTCTCCTGCTGGGTTCCTCTACCTCCCTGCTCACTCTCTCCTCTGCTGGGTTCCTCTACCTCCCTGCTCACTCTCTCCTCTGCTGGGTTCCTCTACCCTCCCTGCTCACTCTCTCCTCTGCTGGGTTCCTCTACCCTCCCTGCTCACTCTCTCCTCTGCTGGGTTCCTCTACCTCCCTGCTCACACCCTCTTCCCCTCCAAGCATTTCCTTTATGAGCTAGCCCCTATCTGGCTGTCCAGCCAAGATGAAGGTTCTCAGCTCCGCAGCTCTGTGTGCAGAGAGAGTAAATTAAACCTTGACTTGTGCAGTTCCTGCTGCATGAGAACAGCTCCAGCCTGGGGCTGGCCCTGTTGGAAAGGCAAACCTGATGAGTTCAGTCCTACCCTGAATGAAGGCTCCAACTGGGTGGGTACTGGGTGGGTACTGGGTGTGCTCTGATTCCTCTGCAGACACCCAGCCTGCCTCTCACACAGAGCAAGGAGCAATACTGGGCAGTGGTTGGTGTGAAGGGAGCAGTCCCTTTCCCACCAGCACCTCTGAGCAGCCTTGCTGGTGGCCCTGCCACCTCCTCTCCCAAAGTGCAGCTGCACCTGGTGAGTGTCCAACCAAGCTGAACCTCCTCAGCATGCAGCAACTGAACAGCTTCATGACCACCACCAAACAACCCAGGAGCTCACATGGAGCACAAGGAGCTCCTCAGCTCAGCAGGCACTCCCCAGAGGCAAAAGGACCCAAGTTATTTGCCCATTTGCTTTTCCCAGCCCAGTTTTAACCTGCAGGTGCAACCTACTGGTTCCATGTGAGCCAGGCAGGCAGGATGAGGCCCACACAATGGCACTCTGCTCAGGCAGCTCCTCAGTGGAGATCCTGCTCATAGCCAGAGGCTCTTTGCCTGCTCAGATGAGATGCTCACTCATTAGTCTTACAAATCTCCACTAAAGCCTTGGCTCTGCAGGCACCAGGTGACAATCCCACGCTGCTGGCACTGCAAAATGCCAAGGCAGAGATGGTGCCCATGAGAAGGAGTTCTCAGTGCCAGGTCAGGGGGGGAAGGATGTGCCCACCTCAAGCCCACAGCAAAGCCCTCCATGGGCAAGCCCCAAGTCTGGTTCCGAAGAGGAAGACTTTCCTCTGTAGGTGGCACAGCTCTCCTTCCAGGTGAACACTAAAGCAGCACTGAAGGTGTCACCTTCCTGAGCCCCTTGTGATCAGCAGGAAACCCTTGCTGGCAACTTAGCCCTCTTGGGTGCAACCAGAAGCTTCCTCCAGCCCCCATCCTGCCTCCCAGAGCAGGATGTGCACCACCTACAGAGCCCATTCAGCCCAAAGCCCAGATGCCAACTGCCTCTGCCCAGGCAAGAGGAGAAGGAAGCAGCAGGAGCCTGGGAACCAGCAGGTTGTCACAGGAGGAGCCAGGAACAAGTCCTTTCCCTCTCTGCCAGCTGGCTGAGTGTCATGGGTCTTGAACCATGGCTAAGTCCTGCAGTCACAGAATCATTTTGGTTGGAGGAAACCTTTCAGATCATTCAGCCCAGCACTGCCAAGGGCACCACTGAACCATGGCCCTCAGCACCACATCTCTGTGGCTTTTAAACCCTTTCAGGGGTGGGAACTCCACCACCTCCCTGGATAGCCTGGGCCAAGCCTTGACAACCCTTTCAAGGAAGAATTTTTTTCCCTAATGTCCAACCTAAACCTGCCCTGGCACAGCTTGAGGCCACTCCCTCTCATCCTGTCAATTGTTTCTTGGGAGAGCAACCCCCACCTGGCTCCAGCCTCCTCTCAGGGAGCTGTAAAGAGCAATGAGGTCTCCCCTCAGGCTCCTCTTCTCCAGGCTGAACACCCCCAGCTCCCTCAGCTGCTCCTCCCCAGCCCTGTTCTCCAGACCCTTCCCCAGGTTCTCTGCTCTTCCTTGGACATGAGGAAAATGCATCCAAGTGGTGGCCTCCTCCTCACAAAGCAGCAGGTCCTCTGCCCCTGGAGCTTGCTGCCCACGATCTGAGAGCCAGCCCCTGGTCTCATGCATGGGGTTCAGAGCCAAAGCAGCTCAGCAGGCCTGGGCTGGGCCAGGCTCTGATGGGGAGGCACACAGGGAAGAGCAAGGTGCTGCAGGAAGCAGGGCTGGTGATTCAGCAGGTGGGGTTCTCCCCTCTGGGCACTGTGAAACTCCTCCTGACTTGCTGTGGCTCCTGGGACCTGCTGCTCCCAGCCTGCAGCACTTCTGAGCTGGGAGGGCTGTGGGAACATATCCCTGTGCCCCTCAAACCTCACCAGTGGGCACAATCCCACGAGGTGCTGAGGACCATGGTTTAGCACCAGACTTGGTGGAGGCAGGCAGTGGCTGGGCTCAGTCTGAAAGGCCTTCTCCAACTCAAATGATTCTGTGGTCAAAAAGTGGGAAGGATCACACCTGGAAAGGAAAACACTTGGATGCCTTTCCTAGGAAGTTCTCAGGGGGCCAACTGCTTCTGGCAGCCTGTCCACTTTTCCTCAGAAGGCATCTCTGTCTGAGCCCCCCCAGGTGCCACCATCACTCAGGTAAGAGGAGTGCAAGATGGGATCAGCTGCTCTTGCATCACCCCAACAGCCAGAGCTGCAGCTCTTGCCACCACTCACAGATCACAGATTGCAGCAGCTTGGAAGGGAGCCTCAAAGAGCATCTTGGCCAAGCCCCCTGCAGGCAGCAGGGACACCTCCAGCTACAGCAGGCTGCCCAGGGCCACAGCAAGTCAGACTTTGGATGTCTCCAGGGATGGAGCTTCAACCACATCCCTGGGCAACCTGTTCCAGTGTCTCACCACCCTCACTGTGCAGAGCTTCCTCCTGATGTCCAACCTGAACCTCCCCTGCTCCAGTTTCAAACCATTGCCTCCTGTCCTAGCCCCACAGGCCCTTCTGAACAGTCCCTCCCCAGCCTGCCTGTAGGTCCTCTTCAGACACTGAAATGCTGCTCAGCCTTGCTGTGGCCCTGGGCAGCCTGCTGGAGCTGGAGCTGTCCCTGCTGCCTGCAGGGGGCTCGGCCAAGATGCCCTTTGAGGCTCCCTTCCAACTCGATGCAATCTGGGGATTTCCTTTAAGCTCTCGCTCGAGCCTCCTCTTCTCCAGGCTGAACAGCCCCAACTCTCCCACCCTGTCCCCACAGCAGAGGTTCTCCAGATCATCTTCCTGGCCCTCCTCCAGCAGGTCCACATCCTGCTTGTCTTGAGGGTCCCACAGCTGCACACAGCAGGGCAGGGGAGGTCTCACCAGAGCAGAGCAGGACCCCCTCAGCAGGGCTGGCAGGGCTGGGGTTCATCCTGCAGCGTGTGGGGGCACCTTTGGTGCCTGCTGCAGGCTGGAGGAGGCGGCAGGAAGCCCCCGGGCAGCCCTGCAGGGCTCTTTTCTCAGCGGGGTTCGCTCCTTCTCAACCCTCCTGCGGGCAACTCAGTGGTGGAAAGCCGGAGCCCTGGTGGCACCAGGAGGGCCGAGGAGGAGCCGGGAACAGGGTGAGGCGCATCTGAGAGCAGAGTCTCCTGCAGACCTGCAGGCACCTTTCAGAAACCACAGAACGGGAACCGAATAAACAAGCGGGGCGGGTCCGGCTCTCCGCACCCCCGCGGCCCCCACCGGCAGCGCCGGCCCGCGGCTGCCCCGGCGCTGAGGGAGCTGGCAGAGCAGCCGGCAGCCTCCCCACTGCCGGGGCTGGCAGGGGTGCTGGGCACCCTGCTGGGCACCCTGCTGCCCACAGGCAAGGGTAAGGGGCTGGGAGGAGAGTCATAAAGTCATGGAAGGGTTTGGGTTGGAAGGGACCTTTAAAGGTCATCAGGATCCAAACCCCCTGCAGGCAGCGCCTTCCACAGGGGGGGACATGGGGCTGGGCACCCAGGGGAAGGCCAGAAGAGAATTCTCCTTCAGTGGCATTGATTTGAGGGCTGTTTGGCATCGTGTCAGTCAAGCACAGCCCCATCCAGCCTGACCTTGAATGTGCCCAGGGATGGAGCCTCCACCACCTCCCTGGGCAAGCTGTTGCAGTGTCTCACCACCCTCAGAGCAAAGAATTTCACCCTGATACCCAACCTAAACCTCTCCAGCTCTACTTTCAAACCACTGCCTCTCATTCTATGAGTCCAAGCCCTTCTGAACAGTCCCTCCCAAGCTGCCCTGCAGCCCCCTTCAGGTGCTGGAAAGGCACAAGAAGGTCTCCCTGGAGCCTTCTCCAGGCTGAACGACCCCAGATCTCTCAGCCTGTCTTTGCAGAAGAGGCCTTGTGGCCTCCCCTGGACAGACTGCAGGCTGCTTGGTACAGCTCCCTGCTGCCCCAAGAGGAGCTGAGCTCTGTGTCCTCAGGTGGGTTCAGCAGAGGCTGACACACCAGAGAGGGGAGGGCTCCAGCTGCCTGCTTGCTCCATCTCCCACACACCACTTCCACTGCACCCCAGAAACACCCCAGCCCTCTTGGGAGCTGCCCCAGCTCCAGTGGTGGGGCAGGAGGTGGTGTTGGTGGAAAGGGAGCACAAGAGGATGTGTCAGTCCCTGGTAAATCTCAAGAGTTGCACTTTGTGTTCCCTGTTAGACCCCAAAGAAGGTTGCAAGGACCCAGGGTCTGGTGTGACTGTGCTGCAGGCAGGCTCTGCTATGACATGAGGGAGGAATCCCGAGGTCCCACCCTTCTTGCCTCCCTTTGAACACACATCCTTGGCACTTCCCACTCCTTAGCAGGCTTCCATACTCCTTCTCCATCCAGTTTGGCTTCATCTTCCCTCCTAAATCACTGAGAGCAACCAGAGAGCAGCCTGTGGAGGAGCACCAGCCTGCAGCTTCAGTCCTTACTTCAGCCTCTGTCCCTTGTGACCCTCCTGGAGTGACCCTCCTGGAGTCCTCCTAAGCTGTTCATTGGTTTGCATTTTCCTAATGAGGGCCTTTACATTTTCCTAATTACCTGCAAAGGTTGATCTTCACCAGCACACAGAGGCATGCAAAGCAGGGCAGCTGGACCTGAGGGGAAGATGAAAGATGGAGCCTTCCCCTGTGGATTTCAGCAAGTGTGGGATGAGTTCAGAGAGGGCAAACAAAGACAGCAGCACCTTCCACAGGGGGCAGGCATGGGGCTGGGCACCCAGGGCAAGACCAGAAGAGAAGAATTCTCCTTCAGTGAGGCTGTTTGGCATCATGTCAATCAAAAGACAACTTTCTCCAGGCAGGGAGTGTGATGCATCCCTCACCTGCTGCACCTGGCTCACCTGACACCACTGCAGCTTCTTCTGCCACCCCAAGGCTCCTCAAAGCTCAGCTCATGCAAACTGCAGAGAACAGCTGCAAGTTGCTCTGCTGCCTGAGCCAGTCCCCACCCTGCAGGCTCTGCTCACCTCCACCCCTCTGATGTCCCTGCCCTTGTTTTGTCCCACAACCCCTCTTGCAATCTGGGTGCCCTGCCTTGTCTCCTCCCTTCATGTTGCTGACTAAACGTTACAGCAGTGCCTGGAACCCAGAGCTTCTTTCCAGAGCTGTGGAAATGCTCCTTGTTTTCCAGCATGTCCCAGCCATTGGATAATCAGAGCTGTGGCTCTCTCTGCTGTGTCACAGCCGTGCTCAGAAGACCCAAGCACAGAGGTGGTTGCTGCCTGTGAGCCAAGCAGGGAGGCAGTCCTGGAGAGCTGAGCCCTCAGATAGCATCTGATTGATCTCCCACATCCATGGCACTCTGGGAGCAGGAATCTCATTGACTACTGCTACCCTTCCCTAAGTTAACTGTGAGGTAACAACCCCAATTCCCAGATCCTTTCATTACGAATTATTTCCACCCCATCTGTCACCTCTGGATCTGCAGGGTTCATAGATTCATAGAATGGGTTGGGTTGGAAGAGACCTTCACCTGATCCTAACCCCCCTGCCATGGCCAGGGACACCTCCCACCAGCCCAGGCTGCTCAAGGTCTCATCCACCCTGGCCTTGAACACCTCCAGGGAGGGGGCAGCCACAGCCTCCCTCTGGGCAACCTGTGCCAGTGTCTCACCACCCTCACTGGCAAGAATTCCTTCCTCATTTCCAGTCTCAATCTCCCTCTTCCAGCTCAAAGACATTGCCCCTTGTCCTTGCACTACAAGTCCCTCCCCAGCTCTCCTGTAGCCCCTTCCAGGCACTGGAATCTCACTCAGATGAAGCTTGCAAGAGGCTGCAGAGCCTCCTCTGTGGTGCAGGAGTTTTCCTGCTGCTGTCAGGCTCACATTCTGCACAGCTGGGTGGCCCTTCCCATGGCTGCAGAGCTTTGGCCCTGCCAGCTGAGGTCCTGCCTGCCTGCTCCCCCCCAGGTGCTCCACAGCTCTGTGGTGCTCCTGTCATGCTCACTGGGAGCTGAGCAAACAGATGTTTTATCTGGAGGATGAAGTTTACTAAGGACAAGGTCAGGGTCCTGCATCTGGGGAGGAAGAACAGCAGGCACCAGGACAGGTTAGAGGCTGCCCTGCTGGAAAGCAGCTCCACAGAGAAAGACCTTGGAGTGCTGGTGGGCAGCAAGGTCTGCATGGGACAGCAATGTGCCCTTGTGGCCAAGAGAGCCAATGGGATCCTGGGATGCATCAGGAAAGGTGTCCAGCAGGGCTGGGGAAGTTCTTCTGCCTCTCTGCTCTGCCCTGCTGCAATCCTGTGTCCAGTTCTGGGCTCCCCAGGTCAGGAGAGACAGAGACCTGCTGGAGAGAGTCCAAAGGAGAGCCAGGAGGATGCTTAGGGCACTTGAGCATCTCCCCTGTGAAGAGAGACTGAGAGCCCTGGGGGTGTTTGATCTGGAGAAGAGAAGGCTGAGAGGGATCTGATCAATGTCTATCAATAGCTGAGGGGTGGGAGACAAGGGGAGGGGGCCAGGCTCTGCTGGGTGGTGCACAGGGATAGGCCAAGGAACAACAGGGACAAGCTGGAACATAGAAGATTTCAGCTCAACATGAGGAGAAACTTTGCAGTGAGGGTGACAGAGCCCTGGAGCAGGCTGCCCAGGGGGGTTGTGGAGTCTCCTTCTCTGGAGACTTTCCAACCCCACCTGGATGCATTCCTGTGCAGACTGCCCTGAGTGACCCTGCTCTGGCAGGGGGTTGGACCTGATGATCTCTCTTGGTCCCTTCCAACCTCTGACACACTGTGATAAAAGTAGAGGAGAAAATGGTTTGCAGCTGGACCTCCACCAGCCCTCTTTTCAGTCACCTTGTAGTCAGCAGAGCCATTCCCCAGCTGGTGTCCTCTGACTGCCCAGGAGAAGCAGCAGGGATTGAAGCCCAGCTGCATTTCCCAGCTGCAGCAGCATCTCCTGGAAGGAAAGCAGCTCATTGCACAAGCAAATCAAATACAGCTAAGCTGAGATGGCCCCAAGCTACCCAATCCAGGGCAGGGAATGTCCATGTTCAAGGGAAGGAGGCTCTGGGCTGGAGCCTGTCTTGGACAGGAAATATTCTGCCATGAAAGGATTAAGCAGAGAGTGAAGAGCCTTTGGTGCTCTCCTGGCCAGGCTCATGGGAAGCCAGGAGTTAATCAATACATTGATGTTTGGTTTTGCAAAAGCAAATTCAAATCAGTTTCAGGCTCATCCAGCCCTTCACAATCCAAATGAGCTCAGGGATCCAGCAGCTCTGTCTGGATGCTGCTGGGACAGCCCCCAAGCTCCTGCTGCCCTGGATGGGAGAAGCAGGAAGCCTTGCTTTGGGCTGGGCCTGTCTTTTGCATGGCTGCAGCTTGGAGATCTGTCACAGCCCTTCTCAAGGAAGTTCTGGAGGACTAGAATATGGCAATGAGCTTTCATCTCCAGTTTCAGGAAGATTGGAATGTGATGACCTTCCAAAACTGTTATAGGTGGTTCATAGGTGCATGGAATGGGTTGGGGTGGAAGGGACCTTCAAGATCAGCCAGTTCCAACCCTCCTGCCACCAGCCCAGGTTGCTCAAGGCCTCATCCAGCCTGCCCTGAACACCTCCAGGCAGGGGACATCCAAAACCTCCCTGGGCAACCAGTTCCAGTGCCTCCCCACCCTCACTGGCAAGAATTTCTTCCTCATCTCCAGTCTCAATCTGCCCTCTCCCAGCTCCAAGCCATTCCCTCTCATCCTGGCACTCCCAGCCCTTGTCAAAAGTCCCTCCCCAGCTCTCCTGTAGCCCTCTTCAGGTACTGGAAGGTTGCTCTAAGGTCTCCCTGGAGCCTTCTCTTCCCCAGGCTGAACAGCCCCAACTCTCCCAGTCCCCACAGGGAGGCCCTCCAGCCCTCTGACCATCTTCATGACTTCCTCTGGCCCCGCTCCAGCAGTTCCATGGCCTTGTGCTAGCTGCCCAAACAACCCCAGCTGAATGGGAAAAAGCTGGGATTCCCCTAAACCCTTGGAATGGCAGCTGGTAGACACATCATCATCATCATCATCATCATCATCATCAGCAGCAGCAGCAGCAGCAGCAGCAGCAGCATCTCACAGCATCACACAGTGGTACTTGTGGTGCTGCTGGAGATGGGAAGCTCACATCACACACAGAGGTCTTAGCTCCCTCCAGCTGCCCCTCTCCAGCCCTCAGACAGCAGGATGCCTGCCAGACAATTGCATGCTTGGTGGTAGACTTGGTGATGAAGGTGGTGGAGAGCAGGCAGGAGGGATGGTGCAGTTGTCTAGGGCTGTGTGGCTCCAGGAGAGGCTGCCAGGGCACAACCAAACCACTTCCAAGCCAGAAGGATTTGGTCTGGGTCTGTAATCAGGCAGACACTCAGCTGCAGCCCAAGGAGAGGAGGAACCTCCAGGTTTGTGATCTCCACCAAACAGAGCAATCTCTTGCAGTCCTTCTTTGCCATCCTGAGCTCCTGCTCAGGTGGAACATGGACATTCCCAGGCCCCAACAAGGCTCTGTTCTCACAGAATCACAGCAGTGGTTTGGTTGGAGGAGACCTCTGAGATCACTGAGTCCAACCATCCACCCACACCACTGAACCATTCTCCTCTGCTCAGCTTCTTGTCTCCAAGAGCAGCTGGTGCCAGGAGCTTCAGAGCAGCTCCTTCTAACCTTCTCAGGTCCATGGCCTGCTGTCAGTTGTCAGCATTTCTGCCACTGAGCCAAGAGCAGGCTTGGGGCATCCTGGGCTCTGTGTCCTTTGCTCTTTGGCTTTACACTGAAGCCTACAAAGAGCAGAGGTTGGTCCAGCACTGCTGTGTTCATCTCAGGTTGGGATCCTCCACTTCACAGCCTGCTGTTGGCTGAGAAGATGGAAAAGCAAATTCCAGACTGAGCTCAGAGGGAAAGGCTGAGGCCAACAACAGAGCCTGGCCTCAGGCTGGGGTCACAAGCAGCTCAGAAGGATGTGAGGTGGCTAAAGGACTCTGCAGGGAGGTTGTGCAAGTGGAAGCAGGAGCATGGCCTGAGAATGAGAAGATGTCATGAGCAGGACCTCCTTCAAAGACTTGCAACCACTGGGGTCACCTTGCCTGCACCCAGGATCCTTTCAGGGAGCAGTAAGAGCACCCAGTCTGTGGGGAGGTGATGAGGAATGTCTGACAAAGTTCTGCTCCAGAAGGGTTCTCAAGGCTGGAGCAGGCTTGCCCTGGGCAGTGGTTCAATTGTCATAGAGTCAGAGAACTGTCAGGGTTGGAAGGGAGCTCAAGGCTCAGCCAGTCCCAACCCCCCTGCCATGGGCAGGGACACCTCACACCACAGCAGGTTGCTCACAGCCACATCCAGCCTGGCTGCAAAAACCTCCAGGGATGAGGCTTCCACCACCTCCCTGGGCAGCCTGTGCCAGTCTCTCACCACCCTCCTGGGGAAGGATTTCTTCCCAACATCCAATCTGAATCTCCCCACTTCTAGTTTTGCTCCATTCCCCTCAGTCCTATCACTCCCTGACACCCTCAAAAGTCCCTCCCCAGCTTTCTTGGAGCCCCCTTCAGATCCTGGAAGGCCACAAGAAGGTCTCCTCGGAGCCTTCTCCTCTCCAGCCTGCACAGCCCCAACTCTCTCAGTCTGTCCCCGTGGCACACAAATCAGATGAGCACAAGCCAGGCAGGGCTGAGATCTCCTGAGGGAATTGTGCACAGGGGAGACCTCCTCCCTCAAGTCCTGGTGTCCCCTAACTGTCCTGTGCACAGCCAGCCTTTGAGGAGCACTTGGAAGAGTCAAATGGCAGCTCCAGCCTGCACAACCCCAACTCTCTCAGTCTGACCTCAGAGCAGAGCAGCTCCAGCCCTCTGCTCCTCCTTGGGCCCTTCTCTGGACACCTTCCAGCCCCTCCAGATCCTTCCTGTAATAGAGATTCCAGAACTGGACACAGCACTCCAGGTGTCCAACCAAAGGTCAGGGCCAGCCAGCATTGGGAGATATCCCTGATTCCTTCCAGCTGATGAGGAACCTCTCCTGGCCACAGCCTGCTCTTGCTGAGGGGTGGAGGCAGCAGGTTGCACACACACACAGGGTCATGCTTGGGCACTCAAGGGGTTAACACAAATCTTTGGCAGATGGTTTATAGGCTTCCTTGAGGTTTTTAAAGCCTTCATTCATCTCCTTCCCTCGTCCCCCATCCACTCCCACCTTGCCATAGGGGCCCTGGGGCTGAGCTCTGGTATGTGTGTGTGTGCCTGTGGCTCCTGGAGCCCAGGCTGGGTGGTAGAAAATCACTTCAAAGGGGCTGCAGGACCAGGGAGCTGCAGAGGGCTGTAATTACCAGCCTGGCTGAACCACCCTCCCAAGCTGTTTGAAGTAGCTGAGAGCAGCATCAAAGGGAAGAGCCTTGCAGGAGCTTGGAGAAGGAGGCTAGGAGCCACTGCAGGCACATCCCAGAGTTGTCCAGAAGAACAAACCTGCAGGCATTTTACACCTGCCACCTCCAGCACTCCAGGAAGACCTGGATCCCTTGCTGCTGATGCTGGGAATAGCTTCCAGGTAATTCTGGCAGTGCAGAAGTAGGGCAGATACCTTCAGCATGCAGGGGTTGAGGTGAAGAGTTTAGGATTAAAGCAGTGGGAGAAGTGCCCTGGCATGAAGGTCATGGATTCATGGCATGGTTTGGGTTGGAAGGGATCTCCAACATCATCCAGTTCCAACCCCTCTGCCATGGACAGGGACACCTCCTACCAGAGCAGGTTGCTCCTCAAGCAGAATGGGAAAGGAATCCTGAGTGTTCCTATAGAATTAATTACTACTTGACTGCTTTTTGTCTTCCTCTTCAGCTTGCAGGGTGCAAACCAGATGCTGGGGTTCAGAGGTTTCCCAGATCTGTAGAATCAGAGAATGGTTTGGGTTGGAAGGGATCTTTAAAGCTCCTCCTGCAGTCAGCAGGGACATCCCCAACCAGAGCAGGCTGCTCACAGCCCCAAACAACCTCACCTGGGATGGTTCCAGGGATGGGGCAGCTCCTTCCTCCCTGGGCAACCTGGGCCAAGGTCTTACACCCTCAGTATCAAGCATTTCTCCCTTCTCTCCAGTCCCAATCTCCCTCTTTTAGTTTCAAACCATCCCCCCTTGTCCTGCCCCAGCAGGCCCAGTGCAGAAGTCTGTCCCCAGCTTTCTTCTTGGCCCTTTTAAAGGCTGAAAGGCCACCAGGAGGTCTCCCTGGAGCCTTTTCTTCCCCAGACTGAACAAGCCTGCTGATGGCTGAAAGTTTGTTTGCTTGCTGCTGCTTTGCAGGAGCTGCACATTCCCACAGGCTCCTGCCCAGCACAAGAGCTGCAAGACAGAGACTAAAACCTGCAGCCCTCCACTGATGCTGCCAGAGCTGCTGGAGCTCACCCCCCAGAACTCCTCAGCCCAGGCTCAGGGCTCCTGGCTGAAGCCCAAAGCCTGATGTGAAACCTGCAACCAGGTTAGTTCAGCCCAGTTTCATGTGTTGTAACTGTGATGATGTTGCACAGCTCAGGGTAAGGCTCAGCCCCAGGGGCACCCTGCTGGATGTGTCCTCCTCCTGCTCTCCCCTGCCCCGGAGCAGTGGCTGAGGATCTCTCAGTGCACTCCTGAAGGCATCCAGGCTGCTTTCTGCAGGAGCAGGGCACAGGGCAGCTCCAATCCACCTGATGCAAGCAAAGCAGCAGAGGAAGAGTTTGGCCCTCAGAAGCTGCACATTAGGTGTCAACACCTCTCCACCTCCTGGCTGTCATCAGCCCAGGGGTGACTCATGGCACTTGCTGCAGAAAATGTGAACTGGCAGACTGAGATGGGGAGAGGAGCTGTGGCTGCTGGTGGTGAGTCAGTGAAGCTCCAGCCCAGCAGCCACTGGGGGCTTGACTCCATGGAGGGTGGCCTCAGAGGGAGGGTGGCAAGGCAAGGAAAACCCCCTGCCTGGTGCTGCTTGGTGCTGTACACAGCAAGGGGGGCTGATGGATGAATTGCTGCAAGCTGCTGATGAAGAGGGTGGTTGGGGTAGGGCAAGCTGACAAAGGACCTGGCAAATTGGGCACCTCCTGGAGTCTCATGGAATTGGTTGGGTTGGAAAAGCTTTCTAAGAGCATCCAGCCCAACCTTCAGCCCAGCACCACCATGGCCACTCAACCCTGGCCCCAAGTGCCATGGCCACAGGTTCCTTGAGCACCTCCAGGGGTGGGGACTCCACCACCTCCCTGGGCAGCCTGTGCCAGTGCCTGACCACTCTTGCAGGACAGAAATTGTTCCTCATGGCCAAACTAAATTTCCTCTGGGGCAACTTGAGGCCATTTCCTCTTGTCCCATCACTTCTTACTAGGGAGAAGAGACCAACTCCCACCTGGCTCCAGCCTCCTGTCAGGGAGCTGTGGAGAGCAATGAGGTCTCTCCTCAGCCTCCTTTTCTCCAGGCTGAACACTCCCAGCTCCCTCAGCTGCTCCTCCCCAGCCCTGCTCTCCAGACCCTTCACCTCCCCAGGGGCAGTTCCCCACATCTCCTGCCTGGCAGCAAACCTCCTCCTGGCAATCAGCCTTTGGAGTTTTTCTCCTGCATCTTGCCTGCACTTCTCTTTGCCCACTCTGGAGGTGTCCCAACACTCCTGAGCCCTTGGAGAGAGGGCTGGAAGAGGGGAGACTGTGGTGAGGCATCTGCTGCTGGCTCCAGCATGGCCACATCCCTGCAGCCCTTTCTCTGGGGGTGGTTGGTCCACACACAGACAGAAGAGACCACATCAGCCTTGCTGAGAGCTTCAGCTCACATCTGAGAGAAGGGAGCTGAGGAGAGGAGGGGTCCATGGGAGCTGCTTGGTGGTAGGGGGGTTGCTTTGTGCTCTCTCTCCTCCATGTCCCTGCTCCTCTCTGAGGGCAGGCAGGAGCCTGTAATTTGTGGGGCTGCTCCCTTGGGTGGTTAGAGCTTTGGAGCCTGGAAGCTCCTCCCCAGCAGCATCTGCCACCACAGCTCTGGGCTTGGGTTACTGACTGGGAGGTCTTCAAAGCAGGGCTGTGGAGATGGGGAGCAAACCAGAAGTGTCAGCCCCTTGCTCTGCTGTGATGCTCTAAAGTGACCCCAGAGAGGAGAGCCAGGGCAGCAGAGCCTCCCCTGGGAAGCAGCCACCACAGCCCTCTGTGGGCCTCCAGAGCTGGTCCTGGGCACTGGCCATGGGGCAGTGCCAGCCCAGGGCTTGGGCAGAGCTGGAGGATGCTGCTGGGATGCTCAGGGCTGCTCCTTGCACTGCCAGGCCCTCAGCTCAGAGCCTGCTCCTGCCTCAAGGGCAGGACTTGAGATGGGGACCCTGGGACACAACCCCTGTGAGCACAGCACAGAGCCCAGCAGGTGTGGGGCTCCTGAGCCCTTCCCCAGCATCTCCACCCCAGGAAGGCAGAGAGCTGTAACAGGACCTCTGGTTGGAGGTGTCCCTGCTGGCTGCAGGGGGGGGGTGCAGAAGATGACCTTTGAGGGCTCCCTTCCAACCTGCTGCATCCTGGGAATTTGTGACACATTGGCTGCAGAGTCTTCATTTTTCTCCTCTGGAAGGGACTGGAGGCCACTCTGGACCAAGTGACCTCAAGCTGACCCTGGGCAGGGCTCTGCTTTTCATGGGGTCTTTGATTTGTGGTTGTCTCTTCCTGACCAGAAACAGGACCCCCAGAGCATGATGAGTATGAGGGGCAAAGGAGACCTTCCTCCAGGTGAGGAAGCTGGGGACAGGCTTTTGAGCAGGACCTCTTGTGACAGGACAAGGGCTGATGGCTTCAAAAGAGGGAGACTGAGGCTGGAGAGAAGGGAAAAAATGTTTGACCCTGAGGCTGGGGAGAGCCTGGCCCAGGTTGCCCAGGGAGGAAGGAGCTGCCCCATGCCTAGGACCACTCCAGGTGAGGTTGTCTGGGGCTGTGAGCAACCTGCTCTGGTTGGGGATGTCCCTGCTGACTGCAGGGGGGTTGGACTGGAGGAGCTTTAAAGGTCCCTCCCAGCCCAACCCAGGAGCCTAACCCAGGCTCCTAACCCTGTGTGATCCTAACCCAGGCTGTGATTCTCTCCTTCCTGAGCCAGTGCTGCCTCCTCTGCAGCAACCACTTGGCACTGGGTCCTGCCTGGAAAGTGGAACTGAAATCCACATTATATCCACTTTTTTTTTTCCCTTCCTGTGCATCTCCCTGCTTCCTCCAGTGGGAAAGTCATCTCCTTAGATGTCCCCAGAGCACAGAGACCTCCCAGTCTGAAGGAGCTGCCAGGGTGAGGAGCTGCCAGGAATGGACATCCTCACAAGTCCCAGGCAGAGCTTTTTCTGCTCTGCTCACCACTTGCCCTTTAGCCTTTTCCACCAGACACTGGGGGTGAGGTGGGGCTGAGCATCTCCTATCTCCCTTTGCTCCTCACAGAGCAAGGTTGAGAGCAGCTCTTGTCTGACCCTTGCACCTCTTCCCAGAAAAGAAGAAAGTTTCTCACTGGGAAGAAGAAAAAAAAAATAAAAACAAAATGTTTCATTTTCAGTGTTTTGCTGGGAAAGCATCCAGAGACAAAGAAGGAGGAAGGGGGAGGAGGGGGGAAAACCAACAAACAAAACCCCAACAGCCCAAGTCCCAATATTCCCTGCTTCAGATCAACTGGAAAAATAAAGTTCATTCTTGGAAAGAGAGCAAAGGAAATGGTTTGATCTCAGACTGGTTCGAGTTCCAAACTGGTTTTGCTTGTGCACACACAGAGCCCCTCCCAAGTGCCCTGCCAGTTTCCCAGGGGAGGGAAGCACTTTGGAATCAGCAGTGGAATTCCCAGTGGGGTCCTGCTGCCCCAGAGCTGTCATTTGCCCCTCTGTGCTTCAGCCATCGATGTCCTTAGAGCCTAAAAGTGTCCCTCTGCCACTGCTGGGGCACAGCACTGTGCTGCTGGGAATTGCAGTGCCCAGAAGGACCTGGGCTGGGCTGGGCTGGGGATTCCAGCTGCATCTGTGGCAATTAAAACAGCATCAGTGGTACAGAGTGCTTGGGAAAGCCGAGGGAATTGCAGTGCTCAGCTGCACTCCTGCTCTCCCAAGGGCTGAGAGGTGCAGGAGCAGAGGCCAGCTCCCCTCCCAGCAATGCCAATGTAAACCTGAAGTGAATCCACTCAGATTTCTCCTGGCTTGAGTCAAAGGAGCTCCCAGCCAAGTGCCTTTTCCTGTCCTTGACAGCCAGTTTCTCCCTCCCTGGGTTGTTCCCAGGTGGATAAAGCAGCAGCACTGCCTGAGCCTTGCAGCCATGCCCCAGCAGTGGCAGGAGGGCCCTGGCAGAGGTGTTGAGCTTGAAGATCCACATGGCAGTGATGCAGCTGTGCTGCCTGAAGAGCCAGAAGTGCCCCTGCTCAGGAAGTGTCCCTGCTGACTGCAGGGGGGTTGGACAAGACAACCTCTGAGTGTCCCTTCCACCCCACTGCAATCTGTGAGCAGGAACAGGCTGCCCAGGGAGGTGGTGGAGTCCCCATCCCTGGAGGTGTTCAAGAAACCTCTGGCCATGGCACCTGGGGCCATGGTGTAGTGGCCATGGTGGGGTTGAGTTACTGGATGGACTCAATGATCTTGGAGACCTTTTCCAACCTTCAGGATTCCATGATCCTATGAAATGTACCAAAGCTGTCACAGGAGCTGTGTTCAGAGGCCAGGGCTTCATGGCAGACTCACAGCATCATCAGCATCATCCCTTTACCTGCCAGGGAATCAGGGAATCAGAGAATCAGAGAATTAAAGAATCACAGAATCAGAGAATCAGAGAATTAAAGAATCAGAGAATCAGAGAATCAGAGAATCACAGAATCAGAGAATTAAAGAATCAGAGAATTAAAGAATCACAGAATCAGAGAATCAGAGAATTAAAGAATCAGAGAATCAGAGAATCAGAGAATCACAGAATCAGAGAATTAAAGAATCAGAGAATCACAGGATCAGAGAATCACAGGATCAGAGAATCACAGAATCAGAGAATCACAGGATCAGAGAATTAAAGAATCAGAGAATCACAGAATCAGAGAATCACAAAATCAGAGAATCACAAAATCACAGAATCAGAGAATCAGAGAATCAAAGAATCAGAGAATCACAGAATCAGAGAATCACAGAATCAGAGAATCAGAGAATTAAAGAATCAGAGAATTAAAGAATCAGAGAATCAGAGAATTAAAGAATCAGAGAATCACAGAATCAGAGAATCACAGAATCAGAGAATCACAAAATCAGAGAATCACAAAATCAGAGAATCACAGGATCAGAGAATTACAGAATCAGAGAATTAAAGAATCAGAGAATTAAAGAATCAGAGAATCAGAGAATTAGAGAATCAGAGAATTAAAGAATCAGAGAATCAGAGAATCAAAGAATCAGAGAATCACAGGATCAGAGAATCACTGGATCAGAGAATTAAAGAATCAGAGAATCACAGAATCATAGAATCACAAAATCAGAGAATCAGAGAATTAAAGAATCGGAGAATCACAGAATCATAGAATCAGAGAATCAGAGAATCAGAATTAAAGAATCATAGAACCACAGAATCATAGAATCACAGAATCAGAGAATTAAAGAATCAGAGAATCACAGAATCACAGAATTGTTTGAGTTGGAAGTGACCTCCAAAGCTCCTCCAGTCCACCCCCCCCTGCAGTCAGCAGGAACATCCTCCACTAGATCAGGTTGCCCAGAGCATTGTTGAGCCTCACCTTGAATACCTCCAGGGCTGGACCCCCAACCCCCTCCCTGGGCCACCTGTTCCAGTGCTCCCCTAACCTGTCCAGTGCCCACCTTCATTGTGATGCCAGTGACACTGTGACCACTAAGATGGCACAAAACTCACAGCCCTGAGGAACATCCCAGCTGCTGTCAGCTGCAGAGGGCTCCCTCACAGTGGTGTGGCTGCTTGTCCCTCCAGCAAGCCAATGAATTTGCCTCCCCCTCCCCCAGCAGCTGCTGGATTGGTGACCACCAGCTCCAAAACGTCCTTAGCTGGTGAAAACAAACAGCTGGAAGATTCCAAGTGCAGTTTCCATTCCAGGCAGCAGAAGCAGGCACTGTGGGATCTGTGAGGCAGCCTAACTGCCATGGTGCCAAGGCAGGACCCAAGCTGGTGAGGTCCCTGCCCCTGCCTTGTGCTGCTGCCAGCTCCCCTGACCAGCCTGCTCTGCCTGGCGACCAGAGGCTTAGCCACAGTGCTGGCCTGTCTCTGGAGGGCCCTCCCAGGAGGAAATGTGGTTTGACAGTGGCTGCTTATCCGTGGGAGCTATTTGGAGACACCACCCCACCCTCCCAAGGGCTTGATGGCTGACCAGCCAGGAGGATAAAAGGCTTTCCTCTTAAAGAAACCCAGCTAAATATAAACCCTTGCTGGCTTTAATGTGTCCTGAGCACTAACTGAAACCATCTGCAATGGCAGAGCTGCCAGCTGGGGTCCAACCATCAGCTCCAGACCCTGGAAGCTCCAGAAGCCAGCAGAAGGCTGACCAAGATGGGAAGCAGGATGGGAGATGCAGCCCAGGTGGTGGTGCAGCAAAGACTCCAGGCTGCTGCAGGCTGAGTGGTGTCCTGTGGGAGCCAGCTCCAGCCTAGGGCACTCCCAAGCAGGTTGAAATTGGTGCTGAGAGTGAGGGGCTGGCTGAGCCTGAGCCTTGCTTGGGGGAATGCAGAAGCAGCTCAACAGCTTTTCCCTTTCTCTTTGCAGAGGCTGTTCCCTGGGCAAGCAGGGCAGAGCCTACACTGGGACAGCCAGAGCTGAATTAGGGAATTGTTTGGCTTGGAAAAGCTCTCTGAGGTCATCCAGCCCAACCTGCAACCCAACCCCACCACGGCCACTAAACCCCAGGTGCCATGGCCACAGGTTTCTTGAACTCCTCCAGGGATGGGGACTCCACCAGCTCCCTGGGCAGCCTGTGCCAGTGCCTGACCACCCTTGCAGGACAGAAATTGTTCCTCATCTCCAACCTGGGGCAACTTAAACCTATTTCCTCTCACTCTGTCACTTGTTACTAGGGAGAAGAGCCCAACCCCCACCTCCCTCCAGCCTCCTCTCAGGGAGCTGTGGAGAGCAATGAGGTCTCTCCTCAACCTCCTCTTCTCCAGGCTGAACACCCCCAGCTCCCTCAGCTGCTCCTCCCCAGCCCTGCTCTCCAGACCCTTCCCCAGCTTTGTTGCCCCTCTCTGGCCCTGCTGCACTTGGAGCATCTCTTCAGTTTGTCCTTTCAAAGGGGAGGGACTCCAGCACTGCCTCCCCCCTCCAACAGCTCAGCCCAGCCCTGAGGGCTGTCCTAGGAGCCAGGGCTGACCTCACTGAGTGTGTCAGAGGAAATCTGCAGAGGAGTCTGGGGCTAGGAGCATTCTGGGGTAGCCAAAAGCAGCCAGGAGAATCCTGGCTCCTTCCACCAACTGCTTGTGGTGGTGCTGTGCTGGGATGAGCATCCTGGCTGCAGGGAGAAGGGAAAGACCTGAGGAGGGGCAGGTAGGTCAGAGCCCTCCCAAGGCCTGGGGGTGAGTGGTCTGCGGTGGGAGGAAGCTCTCCTCACCTCTTGTGCTGCTCAGAAGTTGCTTTGTCCCTGTGTTACTCAACCCCCAGAGTGCTCAGCAAGCCCAGCCCCAGGTCACCTCCCTGCCAATGGAGCCTGAAGGGCCCTGCTGCTGCTCTGGAGGAAGAGAAGCTGCAGCTCTGTGCCACCAGAGCAGCCACCAAGCCCCACTGGTGCTGCAGGGCTGGCACTGGGCCCAGGCCCACTGCTGAAGCCATGAAAAAATCTCTGCACATTTCAGCATCACACTCAGGGAGGTGCTGTGAAAAACCCCTGAGGGTCACATCCTGCTGGAAAGGCAGGAGGTCCACAGAGCACACATCCAGCTGCTGCTGCTGCTGCTCCACACTGCACACAGCCAGCTGCTGCTGATGCTGTTCCACACTGCATACAGCCAGCTGCTGCTGATGCTGTTCCACACTGCACAGAGCCAGCTGCTGCTGCTCCACACTGCACACAGCCAGCTGCTGCTGCTGCTCCACACTGCACACAGCCAGCTGCTGCTGCTGCTGCTCCACATTGCACTCATCCAGCTGCTGCTGCTGCTCCACACTGCACACATCCAGCTGCTGCTGCTGCTCCACACTGCACACAGCCAGCTGCTGCTGCTCCACACTGCACACAGCCAGCTGCTGCTGCTCCACACTGCACACAGCCAGCTGCTGCTGCTGCTCCACACTGCACACAGCCAGCTGCTGCTGCTGCTGCTCCACACTGCACACAGCCAGCTGCTGCTGCTCCACACTGCACACAGCCAGCTGCTGCTGCTGATGCTGTTCCACACTGCACACAGCCAGCTGCTACTGCTGCTCCACACTGCACACATCCAGCTGCTGCTGCTGCTGCTCCACACTGCACACATCCAGCTGCTGCTGCTGCTGCTCCACACTGCACTCATCCAGCTGCTGCTGCTGCTCCACACTGCACACAGCCAGCTGCTGCTGCTGCTGCTCCACACTGCACTCATCCAGCTGCTGCTGCTGCTGCTCCACACTGCACACAGCCAGATGCTGCTGCTGCTGCTCCACACGGCACACAGCCAGCTGCTGCTGCCTGTGCTCCACACTGCACACATCCAGCTGCTGCTGCTGCGGCTCCACACTGCACACATCCAGCTGCTGCTGCTGCTCCACACTGCACACAGCCAGCTGCTGCTGCTGCTGCTCCACACTGCACACATCCAGCTGCTGCTGATGCTGTTCCACACTGCACACAGCCAGTTGCTGCTGCTGCTCCACACTGCACACATCCAGCTGCTGCTGCTGCTCCACACTGCACACATCCAGCTGCTGCTGCTGCTGCTCCACACTGCACTCATCCAGCTGCTGCTGCTGCAGCTCCACACTGCACACAGCCAGCTGCTGCTGCTGCTGCTCCACACTGCACACAGCCAGCTGCTGCTGCTGCTGCTCCACACTGCACTCATCCAGCTGCTGCTGCTGCTCCACATTGCACACAGCCAGCTGCTGCTGCTGCTGCTCGCACACTGCACACAGCCAGCTGCTGCTCCTGCTGCTCCACACTGCACTCATCCAGCTGCTGCTGCTGCTCCACACTGCACACATCCAGCTGCTGCTGCTGCTGCTGCTCCACACTGCACACATCCAGCTGCTGCTGCTGCTGCTCCACACTGCACACATCCAACTGCTGCTGCTGCTGCTCCACACTGCACACAGCCAGCTGCTGCTGCTGCTGCTCCACACTGCACACAGCCAGCTGCTGCTGCTGCTGCTCCACACTGCACACAGCCAGCTGCTGCTGCTCCACACTGCACACAGCCAGCTGCTGCTCCTGCTGCTCCACACTGCACTCATCCAGCTGCTGCTGCTGCTGCTCCACACTGCACACATCCAGCTGCTGCTGCTGCTGCTCCACACTGCACACATCCAACTGCTGCTGCTGCTGCTCCACACTGCACACAGCCAGATGCTGCTGCTGCTGCTCCACACTGCACACATCCAACTGCTGCTGCTGCTGCTGCTCCACACTGCACACATTCAGCTGCTGCTGCTGCTGCTCCACACTGCACACAGCCAGCTGCTGCTGCTGCTGCTCCACACTGCACACAGCCAGCTGCTGCCGCTGCTGCTCCACACTGCACTCATCCAGCTGCTGCTGCTGCTCCACACTGCACACAGCCAACTGCTGCTGCTGCTGCTCCACACTGCACACAGCCAACTGCTGCTGCTGCTGCTCCACACTGCACACATCCAGCTGATGCTGCTGCTGCTCCACACTGCACTCATCCAGCTGCTGCTGCTGCTCCACACTGCACACATCCAGCTGCTGCTGCTGCTGCTGCACACTGCACACATCCAGCTGCTGCTGCTGCTCCACACTGCACTCATCCAGCTGCTGCTGCTGCTCCACACTGCACACAGCCAGCTGCTGCTCCACACTGCACTCATCCAGCTGCTGCTGCTGCTCCACACTGCACACAGCCAGCTGCTGCTGCTGCTCCACACTGCACACAGCCAGCTGCTGCTGCTGCTGCTCCACACTGCACACAGCCAGCTGCTGCTGCTGCTGCTCCACACTGCACTCATCCAGCTGCTGCTGCTGCTCCACACTGCACACATCCAGCTGCTGCTGCTGCTGCTCCACACTGCACACATCCAACTGCTGCTGCTGCTGCTCCACACTGCACACAGCCAGCTGCTGCTGCTGCTGCTCCTCCACACTGCACACATCCAGCTGCTGCTGCTGCTGCTCCACACTGCACACAGCCAGCTGCTGCTGCTGCTGCTCCACACTGCACACAGCCAGCTGCTGCTGCTGCTCCACACTGCACACAGCCAGCTGCTGCTGCTGCTCCACACTGCACACAGCCAGCTGCTGCTGCTGCTGCTCCACACTGCACACAGCCAGCTGCTGCTGCTGCTCCACACTGCACACAGCCAGCTGCTGCTGCTGCTGCTCCACACTGCACACAGCCAGCTGCTGCTGCTGCTCCACACTGCACTCATCCAGCTGCTGCTCCTGCTACTCCACACTGCACACAGCCAGCTGCTGCTCCTGCTGCTCCACACTGCACACAGCCAGCTGCTGCTGCTCCACACTGCACACATCCAGCTGCTCCTGCTGCTGCTCCACACTGCACACAGCCAGCTACTGCTGCTGGTGCTCCACACTGCACACAGCCAGCTGCTGCTGCTACTGCTCCACACTGCACACAGCCAGCTGCTGCTGCTGCTCCACACTGCACACAGCCAGCTGCTGCTGGTGCTGCTGCTGCTCCACACTGCACTCATCCAGCTGCTGCTGCTGCTGCTCCACACTGCACACAGCCAGCTGCTGCTGCTGCTCCACACTGCACACAGCCAGCTGCTGCTGCTGCTGCTGCACACTACACACATCCAGCTGCTGCTGCTGCTGCTCCACACTGCACACAGCCAGCTGCTGCTGCTGCTGCTCCACACTGCGCACAGCCAGCTGCTGCTGCTGCTGCACACTGCACACATCCAGCTGCTGCTGCCTGTGCTCCACACTGCACACATCCAGCTGCTGCTGCTGCTCCACACTGCACACATCCAGCTGCTGCTGCTGCTGCTCCACACTGCACTCATCCAGCTGCTGCTGCTGCTCCACACTGCACACATCCAGCTGCTGCTGCTGCTGCTCCACACTGCACTCATCCAGCTGCTGCTGCTGCTCCACACTGCACACATCCAGCTGCTGCTGCTGCTCCACACTGTACTCATCCAGCTGCTGCTGCTGCTCCACACTGCACACAGCCAGCTGCTGCTGCTGCTGCTCCACACTGCACACATCCAACTGCTGCTGCTGCTGCTGCTCCACACTGCACACAGCCAGCTGCTGCTGCTGCTGCTCCACACTGCACACAGCCAGCTGCTGCTGCTGCTCCACACTGCACACATCCAGCTGCTGCTGCTGCTGCTCCACACTGCACACATCCAGCTGCTGCTGCTGCTGCTCCACACTGCACACAGCCAGCTGCTGCTGCTGCTGCTCCACACTGCACACATCCAGCTGATGCTGCTGCTGCTCCACACTGCACTCATCCAGCTGCTGCTGCTGCTCCACACTGCACACAGCCAGCTGCTGCTGCTGCTGCTCCACACTGCACACAGCCAGCTGCTGCTGCTGCTCCACACTGCACACATCCAGCTGCTGCTGCTGCTGCTCCACACTGCACTCATCCAGCTGCTGCTGCTGCTGCTCCACACTGCACACATCCAGCTGCTGCTGCTGCTGCTCCACACTGAACTCATCCAGCTGCTGCTGCTGCTCCACACTGCACTCATCCAGCTGCTGCTGCTGCTCCACACTGCACACATCCAGCTGCTGCTGCTGCTGCTCCACACTGCACACATCCAACTGCTGCTGCTGCTGCTCCACACTGCACACAGCCAGCTGCTGCTGCTGCTGCTCCACACTGCACACAGCCACCAGCTGCTGCTGCTCCACACTGCACACATCCAGCTGCTGCTGCTGCTCCACACTGCACTCATCCAGCTGCTGCTGCTGCTGCTCCACACTGCACACAGCCAGATGCTGCTGCTGCTGCTCCACACTGCACTCATCCAGCTGCTGCTGCTGCTGCTCCACACTGCACACATCCAGCTGCTGCTGCTGCTGCTCCACACTGCACACATCCAGCTGCTGCTGCTGCTGCTCCACACTGCACACAGCCAGCTGCTGCTGCTCCACACTGCACACAGCCAGCTGCTGCTGCTGCTGCTCCACACTGCACACAGCCAGCTGCTGCTGCTGCTGCTCCACACTGCACACATCCAGCTGCTGCTGCTGCTGCTCCACACTGCACACATCCAGCTGCTGCTGCTGCTGCTCCACACTGCACACAGCCAGCTGCTGCTGCTGCTGCTCCACACTGCACACAGCCAGCTGCTACTGCTGCAGCTCCACACTGCACACAGCCAGCTGCTGCTGCTGCTGCTCCACACTGCACTCATCCAGCTGCTGCTGCTGCTCCACACTGCACACAGCCACCTGCTGCTGCTGCTGCTCCACACTGCCCACAGCCAGCTGCTGCTGCTGCTCCACACTGCACACAGCCAGCTGCTGCTGCTGCTCCACACTGCACACAGCCAGCTGCTGCTGCTGCTGCTCCACACTGCACACAGCCAGCTGCTGCTGCTGCTGCTCCACACTGCACACAGCCAGCTGCTGCTGCTGCTCCACACTGCACACATCCAGCTGCTGCTGCTGCTGCTCCACACTGCACACATCCAACTGCTGCTGCTGCTGCTCCACACTGCACACAGCCAGCTGCTGCTGCTGCTGCTGCTCCACACTGCACACATCCAGCTGCTGCTGCTGCTGCTCCACACTGCACACAGCCAGCTGCTGCTGCTACTCCACACTGCACACAGCCAGCTGCTGCTCCTGCTGCTCCACACTGCACACAGCCAGCTGCTGCTGCTCCACACTGCACACATCCAGCTGCTCCTGCTGCTGCTCCACACTGCACACAGCCAGCTACTGCTGCTGCTGCTCCACACTGCACACAGCCAGCTGCTGCTGCTACTGCTCCACACTGCACACAGCCAGCTGCTGCTGCTGCTCCACACTGCACACAGCCAGCTGCTGCTGGTGCTGCTGCTGCTCCACACTGCACTCATCCAGCTGCTGCTGCTGCTGCTCCACACTGCACACAGCCAGCTGCTGCTGCTGCTCCACACTGCACACAGCCAGCTGCTGCTGCTGCTGCTGCACACTACACACATCCAGCTGCTGCTGCTGCTGCTCCACACTGCACACAGCCAGCTGCTGCTGCTGCTGCTCCACACTGCACACAGCCAGCTGCTGCTGCTGCTCCACACTGCACACATCCAGCTGCTGCTGCCTGTGCTCCACACTGCACACATCCAGCTGCTGCTGCTGCTCCACACTGCACACATCCAGCTGCTGCTGCTGCTGCTCCACACTGCACTCATCCAGCTGCTGCTGCTGCTCCACACTGCACACATCCAGCTGCTGCTGCTGCTGCTCCACACTGCACTCATCCAGCTGCTGCTGCTGCTCCACACTGCACACATCCAGCTGCTGCTGCTGCTCCACACTGCACTCATCCAGCTGCTGCTGCTGCTCCACACTGCACACAGCCAGCTGCTGCTGCTGCTGCTCCACACTGCACACATCCAACTGCTGCTGCTGCTGCTGCTCCACACTGCACACAGCCAGCTGCTGCTGCTGCTGCTCCACACTGCACACAGCCAGCTGCTGCTGCTGCTCCACACTGCACACATCCAGCTGCTGCTGCTGCTGCTCCACACTGCACACATCCAGCTGCTGCTGCTGCTGCTCCACACTGCACACAGCCAGCTGCTGCTGCTGCTGCTCCACACTGCACACATCCAGCTGATGCTGCTGCTGCTCCACACTGCACTCATCCAGCTGCTGCTGCTGCTCCACACTGCACACAGCCAGCTGCTGCTGCTGCTGCTCCACACTGCACACAGCCAGCTGCTGCTGCTGCTCCACACTGCACACATCCAGCTGCTGCTGCTGCTGCTCCACACTGCACTCATCCAGCTGCTGCTGCTGCTGCTCCACACTGCGCACATCCAGCTGCTGCTGCTGCTGCTCCACACTGAACTCATCCAGCTGCTGCTGCTGCTCCACACTGCACTCATCCAGCTGCTGCTGCTGCTCCACACTGCACACATCCAGCTGCTGCTGCTGCTGCTCCACACTGCACACATCCAACTGCTGCTGCTGCTGCTCCACACTGCACACAGCCAGCTGCTGCTGCTGCTGCTCCACACTGCACACAGCCACCAGCTGCTGCTGCTCCACACTGCACACATCCAGCTGCTGCTGCTGCTCCACACTGCACTCATCCAGCTGCTGCTGCTGCTCCACACTGCACACAGCCAGATGCTGCTGCTGCTGCTCCACACTGCACACATCCAGCTGCTGCTGCTGCTGCTCCACACTGCACACATCCAGCTGCTGCTGCTGCTGCTCCACACTGCACACATCCAGCTGCTGCTGCTGCTGCTCCACACTGCACACAGCCAGCTGCTGCTGCTCCACACTGCACACAGCCAGCTGCTGCTGCTGCTGCTGCTCCACACTGCACACAGCCAGCTGCTGCTGCTGCTGCTCCACACTGCACACATCCAGCTGCTGCTGCTGCTGCTCCACACTGCACACATCCAGCTGCTGCTGCTGCTGCTCCACACTGCACACAGCCAGCTGCTGCTGCTGCTGCTCCACACTGCACACAGCCAGCTGCTACTGCTGCAGCTCCACACTGCACACAGCCAGCTGCTGCTGCTGCTGCTCCACACTGCACTCATCCAGCTGCTGCTGCTGCTCCACACTGCACACAGCCACCTGCTGCTGCTGCTGCTCCACACTGCCCACAGCCAGCTGCTGCTGCTGCTCCACACTGCACACAGCCAGCTGCTGCTGCTGCTGCTCCACACTGCACACATCCAGCTGCTGCTGCTGCTGCTCCACACTGCACACAGCCAGCTGCTGCTGCTGCTGCTGCTCCACACTGCACACATCCAGCTGCTGCTGCTGCTCCACACTGCACACAGCCAGCTTCTGCTGCTGCTCCACACTGCACACAGCCAGCTGCTGCTGCTGCTCCACACTGCACACAGCCAGCTGCTGCTGCTGCTCCACACTGCACACAGCCAGCTGCTGCTGCTGCTCCACACTGCACACAGCCAGCTGCTACTGCTGCTGCTCCACACTGCACACAGCCAGCTGCTGCTGCTGCTCCACACTGCACACAGCCAGCTGCTGCTGCTGCTCCTCCACACTGCACACAGCCAGCTGCTGCTCCTGCTGCTCCACACTGCACTCATCCAGCTGCTGCTGCTGCTCCACACTGCACACAGCCAGCTGCTGCTGCTGCTGCTGCTCCACGCTGCACACATCCAGCTGCTGCTGCTGCTGCTGCTCCACACTGCACACAGCCAGCTGCTGCTGCTGCTGCTCCACACTGCACACATCCAGCTGCTGCTGCTGCTCCACACTGCACACAGCCAGCTGCTGCTGCTGCTGCTCCACACTGCACACAGCCACCAGCTGCTGCTGCTCCACACTGCACACATCCAACTGCTGCTGCTGCTGCTCCACACTGCACACAGCCAGCTGCTGCTGCTGCTGCTCCACACTGCACACAGCCAGCTGCTGCTGCTGCTGCTCCACACTGCACACAGCCAGCTGCTGCTGCTACTCCACACTGCACACATTCAGCTGCTGCTGCTGCAGCTCCACACTGCACACATCCAGCTGCTGCTGCTGCTGCTCCACACTGCACTCATCCAGCTGCTGCTGCTGCTCCACACTGCACACAGCCAACTGCTGCTGCTGCTGCTCCACACTGCACACATCCAGCTGATGCTGCTGCTGCTCCACACTGCACTCATCCAGCTGCTGCTGCTGCTCCACACTGCACACATCCAGCTGCTGCTGCTGCTGCTGCACACTGCACACATCCAGCTGCTGCTGCTGCTCCACACTGCACTCATCCAGCTGCTGCTGCTGCTCCACACTGCACACAGCCAGCTGCTGCTCCACACTGCACACATCCAACTGCTACTGCTGCTGCTCCACACTGCACACAGCCAGCTGCTGCTGCTGCTCCACACTGCACACAGCCAGCTGCTGCTGCTGCTGCTCCACACTGCACTCATCCAGCTGCTGCTGCTGCTCCACACTGCACACATCCAGCTGCTGCTGCTGCTGCTCCACACTGCACACATCCAACTGCTGCTGCTGCTGCTCCACACTGCACACAGCCAGCTGCTGCTGCTGCTGCTGCTCCACACTGCACACAGCCAGCTGCTGCTGCTGCTCCTCCACACTGCACACAGCCAGCTGCTGCTGCTGCTGCTCCACACTGCACACAGCCAGCTGCTGCTGCTGCTGCTCCACACTGCACACAGCCAGCTGCTGCTGCTGCTCCACACTGCACTCATCCAGCTGCTGCTGCTGCTCCACACTGCACACATCCAGCTGCTGCTGCTGCTCCTCCACACTGCACACAGCCAGCTGCTGCTGCTGCTGCTCCACACTGCCCACAGCCAGCTGCTGCTGCTGCTGCTCCACACTGCACACAGCCAGCTGCTGCTGCTGTTCCACACTGCACACAGCCAGCTGCTGCTGCTGCTGCTCCACACTGCACACATGCAGCTGCTGCTGCTGCTGCTCCACACTGCACACATCCAGCTGCTGCTGCTACTCCACACTGCACACAGCCAGCTGCTGCTCCAACTGCTCCACACTGCACACAGCCAGCTGCTCCTGCTGCTCCACACTGCACACAGCCAGCTGCTGCTGCTGCTGCTCCACACTGCACACAGCCAGCTGCTGCTGCTGCTCCACACTGCACACATCCAGCTGCTGCTGCTGCTGCTCCACACTGCACACAGCCAGCTGCTGCTGCTGCTGCTCCACACTGCACACAGCCAGCTGCTGCTGCTGCTGCTCCACACTGCACACATCCAGCTGCTGCTGCTGCTGCTCCACACTGCACTCATCCAGCTGCTGCTGCTGCTCCACACTGCACACAGCCAGCTGCTGCTGCTGCTGCTCCACACTGCACACAGCCAGCTGCTGCTGCTGCTCCACACTGCACACATCCAGCTGCTGCTGCTGCTGCTCCACACTGCACTCATCCAGCTGCTGCTGCTGCTGCTCCACACTGCACACATCCAGCTGCTGCTGCTGCTGCTCCACACTGCACTCATCCAGCTGCTGCTGCTGCTCCACACTGCACACATCCAGCTGCTGCTGCTGCTGCTCCACACTGAACTCATCCAGCTGCTGCTGCTGCTCCACACTGCACTCATCCAGCTGCTGCTGCTGCTCCACACTGCACACATCCAGCTGCTGCTGCTGCTGCTCCACACTGAACTCATCCAGCTGCTGCTGCTGCTCCACACTGCACTCATCCAGCTGCTGCTGCTGCTGCTCCACACTGCACACATCCAGCTGCTGCTGCTGCTGCTCCACACTGCACACATCCAACTGCTGCTGCTGCTGCTCCACACTGCACACAGCCAGCTGCTGCTGCTGCTCCTGCTCCACACTGCACACAGCCAGCTGCTGCTGCTGCTGCTCCACACTGCACACAGCCAGCTGCTGCTGCTGCTCCACACTGCACACAGCCACCAGCTGCTGCTGCTCCACACTGCACACATCCAGCTGCTGCTGCTGCTCCACACTGCACTCATCCAGCTGCTGCTGCTGCTGCTCCACACTGCACACAGCCAGCTGCTGCTGCTGCTGCTCCACACTGCACACAGCCAGCTGCTGCTGCTCCACACTGCACACAGCCAGCTGCTGCTGCTGCTGCTCCACACTGCACACATCCAGCTGCTGCTGCCTGTGCTCCACACTGCACACAGCCAGCTGCTGCTGCTGCTCCACACTGCACACAGCCAGCTGCTGCTGCTGCTCCACACTGCACTCATCCAGCTGCTGCTGCTGTTCCACACTGCACACAGCCAGCTGCTGCTGCTGCTGCTCCACACTGCCCACAGCCAGCTGCTGCTGCTGCTCCACACTGCCCACAGCCAGCTGCTGCTGCTGCTGCTCCACACTGCACACAACCAGCTGCTGCTGCTGCTGCTCCACACTGCACACAACCAGCTGCTGCTGCTGCTGCTCCACACTGCACACATCCAGCTGCTGCTGCTGCTCCACACTGCACACAGCCAGCTTCTGCTGCTGCTCCACACTGCACACAGCCAGCTGCTGCTGCTGCTCCACACTGCACACATCCAGCTGCTGCTGCTGCTCCACACTGCACTCATCGAGCTGCTGCTGCTGCTGCTCCACACTGCACACAGCCAGCTGCTGCTGCTGCTCCACACTGCACACATCCAGCTGCTGCTCCTGCTGCTCCACACTGCACACAGCCAGCTGCTGCTGCTGCTGCTCCACACTGCACACAGCCAGCTGCTGCTGCTGCTGCTCCACACTGCACACAGCCAGCTGCTGCTGCTGCTGCTCCACACTGCACACAGCCAGCTGCTGCTGCTGCTGCTCCACACTGCACACAGCCAGCTGCTGCTGCTGCTCCACACTGCACACAGCCAGCTGCTGCTGCTGCTGCTCCACACTGCACACATCCAGCTGCTGCTGCTGCTGCTCCACACTGCACACATCCAGCTGCTGCTCCTGCTGCTCCACACTGCACACAGCCAGCTGCTGCTGCTGCTGCTCCACACTGCACACAGCCAGCTGCTGCTGCTGCTGCTCCACACTGCACACAGCCAGCTGCTGCTGCTGCAGCTCCACACTGCACACAACCAGCTGCTGCTGCTTCTGCTCCACACTGCACACAGCCAGCTGCTGCTCCACACTGCACACAGCCAGCTGCTGCTGCTGCTGCTCCACACTGCACACAGCCAGCTGCTGCTGCTGCTCCACACTGCACACAGCCAGCTGCTGCTGCTGCTGCTCCACACTGCACACAGCCAGCTGCTGCTGCTGCTCCACACTGCACACAGCCAGCTGCTGCTGCTGCTGCTCCACACTGCACACAGCCAGCTGCTGCTGCTGCTGCTCCACACTGCACACATCCAGCTGCTGCTGCTGCTGCTCCACACTGCACACAGCCAGCTGCTGCTGCTGCTCCACACTGCACACAGCCAGCTGCTGCTGCTGCTGCTCCACACTGCACACAGCCAGCTGCTGCTGCTGCTGCTCCACACTGCACACAGCCAGGTGCTGCTGCTGCTGCTCCACACTGCACACAGCCAGCTGCTGCTGCTGCTCCACACTGCACACATCCAGCTGCTGCTCCACACTGCACACAGCCAGCTGCTGCTGCTGCTCCACACTGCACACAGCCAGCTGCTGCTGCTGCTGCTGCTCCACACTGCACACATCCAGCTGCTGCTCCACACTGCACACAGCCAGCTGCTGCTCCACACTGCACACAGCCAGCTGCTCCACAGAAGCAGCAGACAGCACCATCCTGGAGCATCTCCCCTATGGGAACAGGCTGGGAGAGTTGGGGTTGTTCAGCCTGGAGAAGAGAAGGCTCCAGGGAGACCTTAGAGCAGCCTTCCAGTACCTGGAGGGCTACAGGGGTGCTGGGGAGGGACTTTTGATAAGGTCCTGTGGTGATGGGATGAGGGCAAATGGCTTTGTGCTGGGAGAGGGGAGGTTGAGACTGGAGATGAGGAAGAACTTCTGGCCAGTGGGGGTGGGGAGACCCTGGCACAGGTTGCCCAGGGAGGCTGTGGATGCTCCCTCCCTGGAGGTGTTCAGTGCCAGGCTGGATGAGGTCTTGAGCAGCCTGGGCTGGTGGGAGGTGTCCCTGCCCATGGCAGGGGGTTGGAGTAGATGATCTTGAAGTTCCCTTCCAGCCCAACCCATTCCCTGAGTCTCTGAATCCTTCCCTGCCAGGCCCAGCCCAGCTCCCCCTTCACCCTCCCCCTGCTCTCTGCCCCCACCACACAGCCCCTGGTGCTGTGGCAGCCTCAGGCAGGGAGAGCTGTGGTCTGCAGTGGGCCAGGGCTCCTTGCCAGCCTTCCCCAGTGGCTCCTACGCCTGTGAGCTCAGTTTAGAAGCCTCCTTGGGCTGCTTCCCAAAGCCAGGGGCTGGGCTCCCAGCACCTTCTCCGGATTGCTCTGCGGAGGATGCAGGCTGCAAATAGAAAAAGGAAGGGACACCTAAAAATAAACCTTAATTACAGAGGGTGCTTGGAGTTCAGAGCTCTTGGTGAGCACCCACTGAGGCTCCAGCCTCCCTGCTCCTATGCAGCTGGGCAGGTTTGAGCCTCTCAGGGAAGCTCCTCCACAGCCAGTAGCTGCCTTGAGCCCCCCAAAGCCCAGATGTGCTGGGGAGGAGATCTTGTGGCAGTCAGAGGCAGCAGCAGCCCTCTGCCAGGTGCCTGTGGCAGCCAGGCACACACTGTGCTGTCCTGAGGGAGCAGAGAGCTCCCTCCTGATTAGTGTGGAGTGTCCCAGCCTGGAGCTGAGGGAAGGGGAGAGGATGGGCAACAGCTTTAGTGAGGTTTATCAGGGGTGACCCTGGGATGGAGGTACCTGGGACACCTTCTGCTGGTGTGGAGAGTCCCAGCCTGGAGCTGAGGGAAGGGGAAAGGGATGGGCAAGAGCCTTGGTGAGGTTCATCAATGGAATGGAGGTACCTGGGACAGCTTCTGATGGTGTGGAGTGTCCCAGCCTGGAGCTGAGGGAAGGAGAGAGGATGGGCAAAGCCTTGGTGAGGTTCATCAATGGAGTCCCTGGGGTGGAGGTAGCTGCCTCAGTCCCTTGGCTGGCAGTAAGTGGGGTATGAAGGGATCCTGCCAGTTTCTGGAGATCATGAGAGCAGGCTGTGGGCTAAATGAGGCAGCTGGAGTCCTCTGCTCAGTGCCTGTCCTCACCTGAACCTGGCAGAGGTGGTGCAAGAGGTTTCTCTACTGGAGTGTGACCACGGCTGGTGAGGGAAAGGTTCAACACCCAGCTGGCTGCTCCAGGCAGAGCAGGCACTTGGCTGAGCCCCTCCTGATCCTGCAGGATGAAGGAGCTGAGACTTTCAGGGCAGAGGAGGGCAGAAGATGCCAGCAGAAGAACACACAGAAGGGGTCTCCCAGAGGAGGCCCAGCCCCAGCCCTGCTGGGGTGAGCAACTGTGACTGCAGGGAGCTGAAGGGGAGCTGGGAGTTTGCTCTCCTCTGTGAGCATGGCCCAGAGCTGGCAGCTACACCAGGGCTGGGCTTGGCCCTGAAACCTTGGAGCTGGAGGTGGAGAGGTAGCACAGAGGCTCCTGCTGCTAAGGCTCACAGGCAGGTGCAGGGCAACAAGAAGTGTCCAGCACTGAAGTCCTGCTTGCTGCTGCTCTGCTGCCATCAGACACTGCCCTCTGAGGTGCTCCAACCACCCAAACCTCATGAGAGGCTTTCTCAGCATCTAATCCTCTCTCCTTTCTACAGGGGAGGAATCAAGAATCTTTTGCAGTGGATGCTCAAGAAAAAGAAGGAAGTCCTGAGGCCCTTTGTCTGCACTGGCTGCAAGCTCCCATTCCTTCCTCATCCCACTGCAAGGGATCCACCTTTGGCTGGAGCCCAGGAGTCACTCAGCAATTCCTCTTATCAGTTTCAGGTAAGAAGTGTCCTAAGCTGCACAAGACAATTAATGACCTAAGCCATCAGGTTTGAAGCTGGTCTGGCTGAGAGCATCTCCAGCAGCATCATCTCCCCCCACTCCTAGCCTGCCTGGCAGTGACTCAGAGGGAAGAGCATCACCTGCTGAATCATCAGCAGAGCTTCCTGCAGGAGCTGGCTCCATGGGGAGGACTCCCATGGAGAAATCAACTGCCCAAGCCAAACACTGCCTGGCTTGCAGGGAGCTGCAGGGCTGCTGGCCAAGAAATGATGGAGCCTGGCCTGGCTGTCTCTGCTCAGTAATGCTCCTGCTGGAGAGGTTTCCTCTTCACCAGGGGGTCCTGGTTGAATATGGGTCCAGCTGTGAGTAGGAAGCATGTCAAGACCCCAGGACACTGCTGTACAGAGACAACAGAGACTGCCCCTGCCCAACAGATGGAGGGGAACCTGCTGAGGGACACCCTGCCTTAGCAGGGGGTTGAGTTGGCATCACAGAATTCCAGGGTTGGGTTGGAAGGGAACTTAAAGCTCATCCAGTTCCAGCCCCCTGCCATGGGCAGGGACACCTCCCACCAGCCCAGCTTGCTCCAGGCCTCATCCAGCCTGGCCTTGAACACCTCCAGGCAGGGGACTTCCACAACCTCCCTGGGCAACCTGTGTCAGTGTCTCCCTGCCCTCACTGGCAAGAATTTCTGGATGATCTCCTGAGGTCTCTTCCAACCTCCACCACACTGGGATGGGGAGAAGTGACTTGCCCAAGGTCACACAGCCAGCTGCAGGCTGAGCTTGGACAAGCAGATTGCCCAGGGAGGTGGTGGAAGCCTCATCCCTGGAGGTTTTTGCAGCCAGGCTGGATGTGGCTGTGAGCAACCTGCTGTGGTGTGAGGTGTCCCTGGCCATGGCAGGGGGGTTGGAGCTGGCTGAGCCTTGAGGTCCCTTCCAACCCTGACAGTTCTGTGATTGTGTGAAGCACTCAGCTCCCCACATCCACCATCCCCAGACCTTCAACCCCACAGACACTGCAGCCCCTGGCTGAGTTGTGGCCGTGGTGGTGTTGGGTCACTGGTTGGACTCTCCCAGGTCTTTTCCAACCCAAAGAGCTTCCAGGTGCACTCCTGCTCCCACTGCAAGCCAGCACAGGAGGAACAAGACAGGGCAGGCTGTGCTTCCCCCCATGCCACATCCTTCCCTTAGCCTGAGGAGCCCTGGTTATCTCCTCTCCTCAGCCTGAGTCTCCATCTGTCCGTCTGGGCAGGACAGGAGCTCTGCCTGGTGACTGCTCATTGTCTGCGTCTGTCTGGCAGCCCTGGCCCTGCCTTGGTGCACTGCCTGCTCCCATCACTGTTTCTCTGGCTGTCTCCCTTCTCAGGAGAGCAAGGCTGGCTCCCTGCTGCCCTGCCTCTGGCGTTCTGGCAGCAGCTCTCCCTGTGTGGGAGGAGGTGGTGGAAGAAGGGAAGAGCTGGGAGTTGAACACAGCACAAACCGGATGCTTGCAGCACCCTCACCCAGCCAGGGAGACTGAGAGCCTGCTCCTGGGCCAGGCACAGCTCCTGGGCCAGGCACAGCTCCTGGGCCAGGCACAGCTCCTGGGCCAGGCACAGCTCCTGGGCCAGGCACAGCTCCTGAGCCAGGCACAGCTCCTGGGCCAGGCACAGCTCCTGAGCCAGGCACAGCTCCTGAGCCAGGCACAGCTCCTGGGCCAGGCACAGCTCCTGGGCCAGGCACAGCTCCTGAGCCAGGCACAGCTCCTGAGCCAGGCACAGCTCCTGGGCCAGGCACAGCTCCTGAGCCAGGCACAGCTCCTGGGCCAGGCACAGCTCCTGAGCCAGGCACAGCTCCTGGGCCAGGCACAGCTCCTGGCTGGAGACCTGGGCAGCTTGTGCAGCTGGGAGCACACAGAGACAGAGAATTGTCAGGGTTGGAAGGGACCTCAAGGCTCAGCCAGCTCCAACCCCCCTGCCATGGGCAGGGACACCTCACACCACAGCAGGTTGCTCACAGCCACCTCCAGCCTGGCTGCAAAAACCTCCAGGGATGAGGCTTCCACCACCTCCCTGGGCAACCTGTGCCAGGCTCTCACCACCCTCATGGGGAAGAACTTCTTCCTAACATCCAATCTGAATCTACCCATTCTAGTTTTGCTCCATTCCCTCCCAGTCCTATCACTCCCTCACACCCTCAAAAGTCCCTCCCCAGCTTTCTTGTAGCCCCCTTCAGATCCTGGAAGGCCACAAGAAGGTCTCCTTGGAGCCTTCTCCTCTCCAGCCTGCACAGCCCCAACTCTCTCAGTCTGTCCCCGTGGCACACAAATCAGATGAGCACAAGCCAGGCAGGGCTGAGATCTCCTGAGGGAACTGTGCACAGGGGAGACCTCCTCCCTCAAGTCCTGGTGTCCCCTAACTGTCCTGTGCACAGCCAGCCTTTGAGGGGCACTTGGAAGAGTCAAATGGCAGCTCCTGCACAAAGTCCCTGAAAAGAGGTTGGAGCCAGATGGGGGTCAGGGTCTTTTCCCAAGGAACAAGTGACAGGAGGAGAGGAAATGGCCTCAGGGTGTGCCATGGAGGGGTTTAGGTTGGATGTTAGAAGAAACTTCTTGACTGAAAGGGTTCTCAAAGCCTGGCACAGACTGCCCAGGGAGGTGGCTAAATCTCCATCCCTGGAGCTGTTTCAAAGCCACAGAGATGTGATGCTGAGGGCCATGGCTCAGCAGCAGCCTTGTGAGAGTGAGAGAATGGTTGGACTGGATGGTCTTGAAGGGCTTTTCCAACCAAAATGGTTCTGAGATGCAATGCCAGAAGTGAGGCCAATCAAAACCAGCAGCACTGTGGACTGTGGGCCTGGGTCTGGTTGTGCACAGTGGGTGGAAGCTTCTAACTTCAAGCAGCAAGCTTGGTCTGCAGTGGTTTTGTGCCCAGGAGGAAAAGTGTAAGCCCCAATTCAGGATAAGATCCCTCTCTTCACCCAGCCCTCCTCTCCAACAGGAGCTTTACAACAGGCATTTGCCAGCAGGCTTCCCAGTGCTGGGTTCCTGCTGAGGCAGGATCATGGGAGGAAGTTATCCCCAGGACAGGAACACAGCAGACAGACAAAAGCTCACTGCAGCAGGAAAAAGTCTGATGGGAGGATCAGGGATGAAGGAGATCTCAAACAGTCCTGTGTGAGACCTCTCTCAGGAAAGAGAGAGAATGGCCTGGCCAAGGTGGGGCACAGGTAACCTGTGGGGGGACAAAGCAAGTGAAGGAAACCTCAGCTGCTGGCCCAGCAGTGACCTTCCCTCCTTTGGAGCTGGCCCAAGCCATGGCTGAACTCTTCATGGCTCACCTTGCCCCTCTCTCTGAATGACAGAATCCAAGCATGGTGAGGGTGGGAAGGGACCTCTGGAGACCAGCCAGCCCAACCCCCTGCTCCAGCAGGGCACCCACAGCAGCCAGCCCAGGAGCACAAAGGCCAGAGGGGATTGGAAGCTCTCCAGAGAAGGAGACTCCACAACCTCTCTGGGCAGCCTGCTCCAGGCCTCCAGCACCCTCACAACAAGAAGTTTCTCCTCCTGTTCAGGTAGAATCTCCCAGGTGCCAGTTTGTGCCCATTGCCTCTTGTCCTGTCCTTGGGCACCACTGAGCAGAGTCTGGCCCCAGCCTCTTGCCCCCCAGCCTTTAGCTCTTGCTGAGCATTGCTCAGATCCCCTCTGGGGCTGCTCTTCTGCAGGCTCTCAGCCCCAGGGCTCTCAGCCTTTGCTCCCCACAGAGCTGCTCCAGGCCCCTCAGCATCTCTGTAGCCTCCTCTGGACTCTCTCCAGCACTTCCCTGTCTCTCTTGAACTGGGACAGCCCAGTACTGGGCCCAGGATTCCAGATATTCTTGCAGCCCCTGTAACTCTCTAGTGGGAGGTATCCCTGCCCACGGCAGGGGGTTGGAACTGGATGATCTCTAAGGTCCTTTCCAACCCAACCCATTCTGTGAACCTCTGATTTTGGTGAAAACCACACCAGCAGAGGAGCTCAGCTGGAAGGGATCAGCCTGAAAGCCCAGCGAGGTGTAGGAGGCAGAGAGGTTCCCCTGACTGCTTGCATCTGTCCCAGGCAGCAGCTGATTCAAGTGCTCCCTCATTAAGTGCTCGGCACGACATGAAAATCAATCAATCAATCAAAAGTTGCAGCCTGCTGGTGACAGCTGCAGCCACCCACTGCCGAGGGTGGCACAAGCCCTGCTGCGCCCTCGCTGCTGCTGGCACCGCCAGGGTTAACCTGCGTGAGTCATGTCCGGGCAGGGCAGGAGCAGGGGCACCAACGGTGGAAGGCCACTGCCATCTACGGGCCACATCCTGCCCTGCCGGCTCCTCCTGGACGAGAGCAGCCATGGGGTTGCTGCTCTGAGGAGTCAGCAGCCAGCTGGGAGCAGGGGAAACAAGATCCAAAAAGGGCATGGGGAGAGTCCTGAGCCTGGGCAGGAGCTGTCCCCTCCACTGGGACAGCTGAGGGGTGACCTGCTGGGGAGCAGATCCAAGGAGAAGGACCTGGGAGTGCTGGGGGACAAGTCCCTCATGAGGCAGCAATGTGCACAAGAAGGGCTCCTGGGGTGGATGAAGAAGAGTGTGGGCAGCAGGGTGAGGGAGGGTCTCCTGCCCCTCTACTCTGCCCTAATGAGGCCACATCCTGAGTCCTGGGTCCAGCTCTGGGCTCCTCAGTCCGAGAGGGACAGGGAACTGCTGGAGAGAGTCCAGTGCAGGCTAGAAAGGTGCCGAGGGGCCTGGAGCATGGGAAGGAACCCCAAGGCTTCCCCCCAGGCATCAGCCAAGCTCCAGAGGGGAGGTTTGCACCTTTCCTGGAGCATGGTGCCATGGTGACATCCTCTAAAGCTGGTGACAGCCAAAAACATACCCTGGACCCTCCAACAATGCTTCCTCTCCCCCTCCCCTTTCTACAACCCAAATATCCCTGAACCTAAATGGTGCTCTTTTTATTTTTACTCTCTCCCCAGAAAATACAGAGAAATGGATGAAGCAAAGTCAAGCTTTGGTGCCAGGAGAGGCAGGGCTAAGGTTTAGCAGAGCCCTGGGAAGGCAGCACCCTCTGCTGCCCTCTCAGCAAACCAGGATCTGCTGGAAAACCTCCCAGGCTCCACTGCTGGGGATTTCCAGGGACTTTTGTGGTTGCTTGGGTTCAGCAAATGTAACGGGGGGTGGGGGGGAACAAAATCATCCAGGAGCTTGTAAAATGCTCTTAACTCATCTGCTTGTGAGCCTAGAAAGCAAGGCAAAGGGTGACAGAGGGGGACCCTTGGACTGGCAATGTCATCTTCCAGTAAATTCATTCCTCATCCCAGGGTGGGAAAGAGGTTTTAGGCCTCTTAAATGTGAGCTGAATCCAGCTCACCTGGGAAATGGATTCTCACAGCCCCTCCAAGCCTCCTCTGCTTTTAAGGCAGAGCTTGAGAAGGGTGAGTGGCACAGGGAGCTTCAACAGAGTTCTCACAATCCAGCCAAACCTTTCTGCTTCCAACTCCATGAACCTTCTGGGAATGACAGAGTTCCAGCTGGTCCAAGAGGTCAAAACTGTCTATGGAGGTGGGAGAGATAGGGCTGAAGCTTCCTACTTCCACCTAGAAACACAGAATTGCCTTGGTTGGAAGAGACCTCCAGGATCATCCAGTCCAACCTTCAACCCAACCTCACCATGGCCACCAAACCCTGTCCCCAGGTGCCATGGCCACAGGTTTATTCAACACCTCCAGGGATGGGGACTCCACCACCTCCCTGGGCAGCCTGACCCAATCCCTGACCACTCTTGCAAGGAAGAAATTGTTCCTCAGGTCACACAGGAACACATCCAGGTGGGTTGTGGAAGCTCTCTACAGAAGGAGACTCCACAGCCTCTCTGGGCAGCCTGCTCCAGGGCTCCAACACCCTCACACCCAAGAAGTTTCTCCTCATGTTGAGGTGGAACCTCCTGGGTTCCAGCTTGTACCCTTTGTTCCTTGTCCTACCACTGGGCACCATCACAGAGATCCTGGCACCTTCATCCTGACCCCCACCTCTCAGATATTGATAGACACTGAGCAGATCCCCTCTCAGCCTTCTCCTCTCCGCACTGAACAGCCCCAGGGCTCTCAGCCTTTCTTCACAGCAGAGATCTTCCAGTCCCTTCATCATCCTCAGAGCCTCCATTGGACTCTCTCCAGCAGATCCCTGCCTCTAAATGTGACCCTGGGGGAAGCTGTCACCTCCACCTTAACATCTCTCTTGGAAACCTTCTGCTCTGGAAAACTCCAGGAGCTTTCAGCTCCATTTTTGCTTCCTGGGGATGTTTTCTTTTCCTTCTGTTTTCTCCCTTTTGCTGTCAGCCCAGACTCGGGGCTGGGTGTTCTCTGGTGGTGCGTGGGCAGGAGCCCAGGGGAGGGGGGGGGGGGGAAACAGCAGAGCTAATTACAGAGGATGCTCTCCAAAATAGAGCTGCTTCTGCCCTCGTCTGGGAGCTGGTGTGAGAAGGAGGCAATCTAGCTCTTTCCATAGCTTTGGAACAGCAGGAGGGAGGAGTCAGTGGCAGCTGGGCTTTGTTGGAGGGGTTGAAACTAAGCTCAGAGTCCCCCAGCCATCACAATAGCAACAGCTGAAGTCATCTCATGGATTTAGCTTCCCCTCCTTCCCGCCGGCCTGGCTGCTGCTTTCCCTCTAGTGTTCCTCGGAGGAACATCAGCCGCTCGTCCCAGCCCTGCAGATCCCCAGCCTAGCCACAGCACCACCGCAGCCTGCCCCGAACGACTGCAGCAGAGAGGGAGAGCCAAGCACTGCCAGGGCTGGGCTGGGGAGAAGGAGCAGCAGTGCTGAGCCCATTCCTGGGGATGCATTCCCCGTGTGAGGAAGCTGGGGAGGGAGTTTGGAGCAGGGCCCTCTTGTGCCAGGACAAGGGCTGATGGCTCCAAACTAAAAGGAGATTCAGACTGGAGAGAAGGGAGAAATGTTTGACACTGAGGGTAGGGGGGGGGTCAGGAAGAGTCTGGAGGGGTCCTGAGGGGTCTTGGGGGGCTCTTGGGTGGTCCTAGGAGGTCTGAGGGGGGGTCCTGGTGGATTTGGGAGTCCTGGGGGAGGGGGATCTGGAGGTATTGGGGAGGCCCTGAGGGGTCTCGGGTGGGGGGGGAGGATTCCTGGGGATTAATTTGGGGAGGGGTCCCAGGTAGCTTTTGAGGGCTCCTGGTAGGTTCTGGAGGGTCTTGGGGGGTGGTCCTGGTGAATGTGGGGGTTCTGGGGGGGGTCTGGAGGTACTGGAGGGTGCTGGAGGGTCTCAGGGGGGTGTGTGGGGGGGGGTTAATTTGGGGAGGGGTCTCTTAATTTGGGGAGGGGTCTCACCTGGCTGGCAGGTGACGTCACACAGGAGGGGACACAGGTAGCAGAATTGGCAACTCGGGGGGGCGGAAGATGACGTCAGAAGGGGGGAGGGGGGGGTCGTAGAAATTCGGGGAGGGTCTTAAAAGGGAGAGGGGAGTCTGAACTCTGGGGAGGGGTCGCGGGAATCTGGGGAGGGGTTCGTCTGCTTACCTGGCGCTGGGAGCAATGAGGGAGGTCGGAACCTTCCAGGCAGGGGCAGAGGGAGCAAAGGGAACAGCGCTGGGGGGGGGGGAGGGGAAGGGGAGAGAAAATTTGGGGAGGGGGCGACAGAAGAAATGAGGAAGGGGAAGTCGCCAAAAAGGGGACCCCCAAAATTCTACACCCCCCCACCCCCTCCTCAAATTAAGGTCCAGGACTACTCTTCCCCTCTCCCTCCTTCTCCCCCTTCCCCCTCCCCCCCCGCGCTGAGACCCCTCCCCCCTTGCTGTGAAGGGAGTTTGGGGTGAAGGAGTTTGGGGTGAAGGAGTTTGGGGTGAAGGGAGTTTGGTGTGAAGGGAGTTTGGGGTGAAGGGAGTTTGGGGTGAAGGAGTTTGGGGTGAAGGGAGTTTGGTGTGAAGCTAACCCTGACCCTAAACCCTAACCCTAACCTAACCCTAACCCCTAACCCTAACCTTAACCCCTAACCCTAACCTAACCCTAACCCTAACCCTAAACCCTAACCCTAAACGCTAACCCTAACCCTGACCCTAACCCTGACCCTAAACCCTAACCCCTAAACCCTAACCCTAACCCCACTCCCTAACCCTAACCCCTAACCCTAACCACTAACCCTAACCCTACCCCTAACCCCTAACCCCTAATCCCAACCCCTAACCCTGACCCCTAACCCTAACAACCCTAACCCTAACCCCCAACCCTAACCCCCTAACCCTAACCCCTAATGCTACCCCTACCCCTACCCCTAACCCTATTCTAACCCTAACCCCTAACCCCTAACCCTAACCTAACCCTAAACCCAAACCCAAACCCTAACCCTAACCCCTAACCCTTACCCCCACCCCTAACCATAACCCTAACCCCTAACCCTAAACCCTAACCCTTAACCCTAACCCCTGTATGAAAAAAGGCTTTGAAATGACCACCACTATTGTCTGTCTCATATAGAATATCTTCTGGTATATAAAAGCAGAGCCACATAAAAAAGCAGAGCCACCTGGGGGTTTGAAATAAAAATACAAAAAGTCAATCTATACATTAAAAACAGCAGATTGCTCCTTGTCTGTGTTTCAGGTTCTTTTTGTGGTTTATTTCTTTAGGTTTGGGTTTTTTTTTTGTTTAGTTGGGAGGTTGGTTTCTTTGTTTTTAGTTTGAATGGAAAAGCCTCTGAACAGAGCCCAGTAGAGCTGCTCCCCACACAGAAGGGGAAGGAGAAGCCCTGGAACTGGTCAGTGAAGCTGCCCCTCTTAAGTGGGTGTGTTGGCATCCGATGTAGATCCAGGGGCATCAAGGGGCAATATGGGGGCACCTGGGAGCCTCTGGAGGGTCTCCTGTGGGCTCCCAGGGGATACTTAGGTTGGATCCAACAATCCAGCAACAACAACTCCTGCTCCCCTTCCTCCAACGGTTCAACAACAACTGCTCCTCCAATGGTCCACCACCACCAACTCCTCCTTCTCCTCCAACAGTCCAGCACCTCCAACTAACCCTAACCAATCCAACTAAAAAGCCCCGAAAAGATCCTCCAGAGGCCCCCACATGCCTCTATAGGCCCCCACATTCCCCTTTGATACCCCCACACCCACCTCACATGCCACCAGTCCCCTTGAAGAAGGGCAGCAACACTGACCAGTTACAGGGCTCCTGCCGCCCTTGCGTGTTGGGAGCGGCTCAACTGGCCTCTATTCAGAGGTTTTAATAGTCAAATTACTAAAAAAAAAATTCATAGTGGATTTTCCTTTGAGTATATTGCGGGCTTTTTTTATTTACAAACACACATTTCATATGTATGTTTGAAAACCCCATGTGGTTCCACTTGGGATTTGCTTTTATATTCTAGACGCCTCTCTAGATAACAGAGGCAATACAGTGGGGGTCACTTCAAGGCCTGTGTTCATACAAATTAATACCATCCCTTAATATCTAGATACACCAGAGAGCTGTCTCTCTGCTGGAACACCTCATTTTCCAGGGTTTTTCAATCCCCTCCCAGAATGTTCAGGCATTTCAAACTTTCAGGGGTACAAGCAGCCTTTTGGTGAGGCTGCCCCCATCCCTCACTCACCTGCTCCTCTGCTGCATCCTCACCCACCCCCATTTGGAATCCTGGAAGGAAAGACACACATCTGAGGGGCTGCCCTCCTTTTTCTCACCCCCAGCCAGAGGTGCCCTTTTCAGTGAGATTTGCACCTTCAGCACACGACTGAGCTTTGCTGCCTTTGTGTTCTCTGGGAGAGCTGCTGCATGGCTCTGCATTTCCGAGAGCGTCGCCTGCTCCCTGGGATTTACTACCCCGAGACCACCTTGCAGTCGATGCATTCCTCGCTGACAATCACCAATCTCTTCTGTCTGTTATTCTAATAAATTAAACCTTGGATGGTTTCAGCTTTCTGAAAGTGTGTCAGGACAAGTCCTTATTGGGGCGCTGGAAGCCAAGAGAGACAAACCTTCATCTGGTCAAATTGTTCCAGTAAGAGCCCTGGCACTCGGGCAGGCAGTCATCGGGATGGCACCTGTGAGGTGACATCAGCCCAGCACTGGAGCTGGGCATTCTGAGTACCTGAGAACCAGGAGACTTGGGAGGGCACTAAGAGCACTACGAGGAGAATTTGAAGTTACTGGGAGCACTGGGAGGGACAGGAAGAACACAGGGGCCTTACTGGGAGAGCACTTAAGAGTTATTTGGAGCAGACCCCTCTTGACTCTTCCAGAGCACTGCAGACCAACACTTCCCTATCCCCATTGTCACTTGCCTGCAGCCCCCCCACCCCACCCCGCTCTGCTTCTTGCTGCCCCCTGCCACTGCCCCCCAGCCAGGTCCAGGAACCCCATCGTTAGCAGGGCCAGGGCAGAGCCCTGCAGCTCATACAGAGGAAGCCCAAAGAACAGCAGAGGCTGGCCCTAACCTGGTGCAGACAGAGCAAAAGTGCTGGGGGTCTGAAAGGAGCCAAGGGAAGCCCAGTTTGGCAGAGCCACTGTCCTTTCAGGGGGGAGGAAAGAGCTGCAAAACTCCAACTCACCCTAACCCTAAAAATCCAAATAAAAATCCTCCAGGAGACCCTCCAGAGGGCTCCAAGTTCTTCTTTGACACTCCCAGACCCACCTAAGACACCAACAGACCAAGACAACCGTTTGGAATACTGGGAGGTATTGTTCAAATATGCATCAACACTCGCGCAGCCACCTTTTTTAAGATTTTTGGTGCTATTTGTTATAGATATATTGGGAAGTATTATTAATGGAAATTTTATACATTATCACTTTATTTAATTACCTCTACTTTTTTTTTTTTTTTTTTTTTTTCCACATTTTCAATTTTATTTATTTTTAACCCTGTCTTACTTCACCGTCTCACTCACTATAAATTTAAAATCCATACATTTATACCCATTTTTTAAATTTATTTCATTTATCCCTCTCCAACTTACTTCACGTACAACTATTGCCCAACTTTAAATTTTTGTTTATTTTTTTTACACATTTATAACATTTCAATAATCTACCTTACACATTTAAAACTTTTACTAACACAAATTATATCATAATACTCAACATCCCTTTCATTTATCATTTAAATTATATTCCTATTAAATTTTTACATTAATCCTAACATCAACAATTTTTCTATTTCTATTTTCCACACATTCAAATTTCTTCCAATTACCACAAATATATCACTTCTTTCATTTTTTCCACTATAAATTTCTTTTCTTACATTAATACCTACCCACATATCTCATTCCTTCCTATTTATTTAAATTAATACATCATTTAATTCCATAAACTTCCCTTATTAAAATTTAAAACCACTTCTCATTTATTACTTCTTATATCAATTTTATCATTTCTATCTTCCAATTAATAATTTACAAAAAATTCTCATTTCTCTCATAAACACACACACACACACCCCCAAAACAATAATAAAACCCACTATTCCAATTTTACCCCCATATATCCATTTAGTCCAAATGTGATTAACTTTAACTCATTACTCTAATTTTTCTCCCCATTCAATTCTTTTATCCATTTACTTACATATATGTAATTTCCATTTGATCTAGGCTTATAATGTGATCATTTTACCACACATTGTTCGAGTCCATGGGGCAACTAGTATATTAAAAGGATATATACATTCTGGCTATCACAAGTGTCTACTCTGTCCCTGGTGGGACGCTTTGTTTGGGTCTCAGATACACTGTGGAGCTGCGAACTAGGGGTCACATTTGAGGGAGGAGTAGTTAGCATCTGGGATGTCTGAGTGTATAGTTGGGTATCTATCTCGTTCTTGTGTGGGTGTTTGTACGGAGGACAATCGCAGCTCGCTATTGATCTAAGCGGACTTGGGGTGAGATTTTAATAAGGCATGTTCTTCTTTGCTCCGCGCGTTAAGAAGTGGGTGGTAGCTCAGAAAAAGAATTGATACAACAGGTCGCTCTCTAGGATTGAGGAGATTTGTGGTGTGTTGTTGGAGAGATAGGGTTTTTAAATTGGTTAAATTGTAGTATGCGCTCATGATGTCGTGGGAATTGAGCGAAGATGGATGAGTAATCAGCTCAGGGCATAGAAGTGGGAGTATTACACTGGATACATAGGCTAATATCGGCATACAGCTGTCGTGTCGCATTGATCTTTATTATGAGTACCGGAGAGAGGTTTCCCTTATCCTTAATCCTCAGCCTATCAGATAGTTGGGTCTCTGGAGAGGGTGATACGCATAATCCTCTATGGGATTCGCTTTTCACTCGACATCGCGCTCGCTCTGCCTAACGCGTTGAACGTTGTTATGGCAAAAGTCTCACGAGCCTTCGCACATTGGCTACCGCTTTTATCTCTGGCTCATAGGTTCCTTGGATACAAAGAGGGTGCTAAGTTGATGGCCATTATGAGGATGACCGCTATACCGCGTGCATTGGAGAGGATCGATAAGAGCGGGAATCTCGTGGGAAGCAGAGAGGGATGAGATTGAGGAATGTGTAGGGTATGAGCATGATAGGCGCGCTCTGGCTGTGTGTATAGGCTTTGTATGTATGCGGAGGACAATGGTGTCCCCACAGTGTATTATGGTGCGTTGAGATATCGTACGCGAATTCTGACATGCACTTGAAAGATCCGAGGACTCAACACGTGGGTGGTAGCATCCCCGCGGCAGTACGCCTCTCATATAACGAACAGATCAGAATCACTAAGCAACCCTCGCTCGAAATAAGCTATTATTTAATCAGATTGCTAGAAAGATATCGAGTTATGACTATCTTAGATGAGAGGTTCGTAACTATGTGCGGGGTCTCAAAGTCGCAGCGTCTTTTATGTCAATCGCTCTGGGCGGTGTCCTTCGATTGAGTTATACTTCACTCCTCGGGAGAGACTTTACTATTCTGCCGACTTACCTGTCCTGATGTGGTGAAACGCGCGCCAGCGAAACGCTGGATCGAGAAGGAATCGGGTCTTCATTATTTCGCTGGAAGTACCTATAGAATCGCGTTGCTTCGTGGTCTAAATACTTCTCATTTACAGGGAGTAGAGTCGCGCTAATGGTAGCTACCATGCCACTCAAGCTGCATGTCTCAGAGTGCCGTCTTCTTGGGGGGATGATATTTGCAAGGGTGTAGAGAGGGACGCTAATCATGGCTCTAGGTCGTGAGCTCGATTCATTCGCCGGGTTGTGTATCCTAACCCTTTTGGTGAGGGCTCATAATACTGCGTGGACGTTGGTAGATCTTTGGTCGCGATGCGCGCTTAGAATGGACTGGACTAACGGAACCAATTTTCAGCGCTAAAGATCGCCCCGGTAAATGCGACCATAGAACCGCTCCAACGCTCTCGCGACACGCGAGTGGAGAGTAAACGGCAACGTTGGCGTCCGGAGTGGCCGGTGGATGTGGGACTTTCCGGGTTCGTACTACAATGAATGACGTTCGTCCCGGAGCGTCGAAAGGTGGTTAGATAGTGGGTTTCTGCCGAATTTTGTGTTGGTGGGGGGCGCTGGTTCGAAGCTACCTGCGTATGATGAAATCAGAGGGAGAGATAACAGCGAAAGCCGCTGTCACTATGCAAGCGCGGTACAGATTCTCGACAAACCGCCGCCACCTCGAGGCGCAACAAGAGCGGGCGCTTTTTTTTCCAGCCTAAAAGTACACTCTCGTCTGGGCCTCGGAAAGGTAAGGCCTGTTGAAATGGAGCCAGACCGCTTGCCGCTTCGTGGTTGCGGAGCCAACGCTCATGCCCGCTTCCTGGAAGCCCCCCCTGCGGCCTTTTAATCCTCCTTGTTACTGGCCGAGGGTTGCCGGGACGTAATCTCTGTCCCACGTTTCGTCTGGCTCTTTAGTGCGTTTTGCTCTCTCTTCATCGAGTAGGATCTCCATGAGATATTGTTGCTTATGACATATGACGAATAACCCAGCGTGCGGGCTTGGAAGGGAGCTCTGGGAACGTGTGGGTAGTCGTTCCTACGTTCCTCATCGCTCTAGACTTACTCCAGTGGTGGGCGTCCCTCCTTTTTTAAGGTACTCTCCTAGTTAAGATAAATGAGTAGGCAGATCACTGACCCGTGGAGACAGCTCCGAGGCGCCGGAATATGTATCTACTACAAGATCGACGCGCGTGATTCTGGACATTATTATATACTCCTTTCTTCCCACCAGTCTGGGCTCTTTTGTTCTCTAGCGCGATCTCACAGAACGAGCCGCGCGGCAAACATTAGGCTAGGTAGTCGCCGCAGGGAGTTACTCAATCCGCTGTGATGTGTGGGGAGACCGAGCGAGATAAGATAATTCGCTTCGCTGTTGTGCTGGGTTGTGTTTGGCCAGGAACAGATTTTCTTGGCGGGTCCGGTGAAGAGTGGGACAGACAGGGTAGTAGTGGGAGAGCGCTAAGCACGAGCATCGCATTTTATGATCGCGGATGTTTGGAGAGTGCATCTTGTTGAATAGGCGTTTAGAGGCATTGGAAGTATTTGTCACGAAGTTGGGTGAAGGGATGCGATATGGTGAGAGTTAGATTAAGATTCGTGATTGACACGGAGCTGTGTGTTGGGGCAGTAAACATATAATTCCTCTTAAGACATTTGAGCAGAGGAGTGCCTCGCTCCTTTACACTTGATTGATTCCCAAGTGTGTTTTCCGCAGCGTTATTATGGCTCTCTGATTCTCATCATCCTCCTCATCCTTGAGGGGGAGGCGTAGCGCCTCACTCGCACAAGTTAACTCTCAGGGGGAATAACGTCTTGATTGCTGTCTCGACGCTTCAGCTCTCTACTTTTGGTAGGCGTTAGTTGAGCTGTGGTCAGGGCTTGTGGCCACAGTGTTATTTGCGGATACCGCTTGACTACCCCGCCCACATTGCGCCTCGCGGCTGGCTCATGTGTGTAGTGCTCTAGGTACGATCGGAGCTCGAATGTGTATGGGTTGGCCTAGGAGGAGAGCTGCCTCCCTGTGTGGCAGGTTATCTACCTGGGTTTAAGAGAGGGAGACATGCGCGTCGCATTGGGAGAGTGGAGGATAGATTTATTATGGAGGAGATGTGGGAGATAAGGATCTCTGTTGCTATGAATGTGCTTCGCTTAGATGAAATACTGTGCGTATTCTTCTGTTGTGCCTACTCGCCGTCGATTTGAGTTAGGGCTGGTGCGCGTTAGCGAAGCCAAGAGGGGGACACAGAGGGGGTAACGGTTTTATAGACGCGTAAGTGGGATCGATCGGAACAGCCGTAGGGAATCTTGGCCAACGCAAATAATGGAGGTAATTGGGGGGACAACCAGCAGGAAGAGGAGATTGTGGAAGTACGTGGGACATCAGGGAGGGGTCGCGCGACTTGTTGTCTATGGGGAGGCTTTGACTGTGGTTGGAGGTATCTATGGTGTTAGTTAGTGGTGAGGTTAACTTAGGACTCGTTAAGGAACTGTGAGGGGCTTTCTGGGAGGTCTGACTGTGGGTGGCTGTTTATTGTGGGTTTCTTCAGTTGGAGCGTTGGCATGGAATTGGAGAAACTCGCACTGGATCATAACGGAGCAATGTACGGATCGTTGGAGGGAGGTGGCTTTTTGTTGTGTGGTAATAGTCTCTTAGGAAAAACGTTTGGATATTAGGGAGGTGTATGGTCTCTGGTAGCTTTGGAGGATTCGAGAAGCGATGCTGGGACACTTGAAATTTTTAGCTTTGAGAGCTACGCGGGCACCGTCAACCCAGGGAAAAACGAGTTCACTTGCGTGCTAGAACCAGTGCATAGGTGGGAGTCCATCGGGCATGACTGACTGTACAGGACGGCAGCGACACGGAACCTCGACGCCTATACCGCGCTAAGATTCCGCCTTAACACTTGGGTGGGCTTTTCACGCTCGCTTGTAGTAGTCCGCAGGCCACCAGGCCATTCTCGAGCTTCGACCAGTCGTTGCGTTACAGACGCTCGCATCGTGTGATGTGCGTCCGCTGCGCGGGCGACAAGTGTCGCTGGCTCCGCGTAGTGATTCCGACGATGGTAGGGAGCGTCTGTGGGTCAGCATCGAGAAAGGTACGCCTCATAGATCGTGGTGAGTGATCAAGAGGCTCTGGTTGGCTGCGTTGACCTTGGCACAGTAACACTTGAGGTTTTTGATAAAGAATCATGGCTGGAATCCATCTATGTGAAGTCCGGTGCGCATCTGGAGCTCGTGTGGGTTGTCACATGGGCGTCGGCTCGCGTTTATATTTATTGTTGTGGGGGGATTGGTGCTCGCTTTGCTCTACTTACATTGATGGCTTCCATATATTGCGTGTGCTGGATGCCCTTAGCTCTCAACCGTTTGCCATGCTGTTGTGTTGGGAGATGCGTGGGGGGTTCCGGGCGACTGCAGGGACACCGAAAAAACCGAGCTGAGTTCTTCCCATATTCCTGTCGGGGCAGCTCTCTCCGAGAGAGATGTTTTGTGTAACTCCGCACAGAGTGAGTGAGCCCACACGTATGGAGATTAACTTCATACTGGCACCCCACGCAGAACTCTCCTCATTTTTCAGTTTGGGAGCGCCTGGCGGTCGATGGGTGTGCCAATTTGCTAGGGACGCGCGTCCATGACGGGCCCAAATCCAGCTCGCATTCTTAGATGCGCAGCGGACTAACTCGGATACTCTTGAGATGGTCCGCAAGCGCCGATGTATGTTATCTGCTGTCGGCTCCGACCTTCGCCCTCGAGTTCTAGATGGGTCCATCTAAGGACCCAGCTCTTTAGTCGATACAGGTAGCTGCTCTAGTTGTTTGACTGGCTAGCTAAGCTGTACACGGCTTGTGCGCACGAAGTACGCTATTATGTAGTGAGCGTCGTTGAGATGTGTCGGTGGGCTCAACTAGGGGATCTGGCCCAGACCCTAGGCAATAAGTTTTTGGGGCGCATCCAGAGATCGGAGACCTCTCCAGAACGCAAGCCACAAAATGTGTAGGGCTCTGGGTTGTGACTGTAGTGACCCTGACACATGCAGACCCTAAACCTGTATGGTCGGTAATATACATTATCTTCCTTACCGCGACAGACGCATCGCAAGTTTCTTTGGAGCAAGTCCAGATGGCCGAACGGTGGTGTAGTGGAAGCGCGCGACAAAAGGTAAGAATCCGCTATAGATGTCTCTCAAATTCCTCATTCTTATGCCATAACTTACGCCTGAGTGGGCTAACATGATCACTATGTAAGAGGTGGTGGTTACTAACTGCAGTGCTAGGATTGAACCGCTAGGGTTAGTTTTCTTTTTGCTCCTCTGGGGAGGCGCAGATGGGGGGGTGCAGATGTGCGCATTGATGGCAGGCCTGGACAGCGCATTGTTGTTTTTTCTGGAGGTTATTTCCATTTTTCAATTAGGTAAAGCTAAATCGAGGTTCGTCTTCTGGGGGGTATCCTCATCTTCCTGGATGTATGGATGTGTGTGGTTTTTGGAGGAGTTAGGATTTCTTAAGATTAGCGGCGAGTTTGCACCAGTTTTGATGTATTTCTTATGTTGGCGTGCAGTTGGCATCTCTCAGGTTAGGTTTGGGGGCATACATAGAAGGGGAAATTTGAGGGACTCTAAGGGTTCTGGGGCTTTTCTTAAGGTCTAATTTACTGGGGGCCGCGCTCCTTGGAGGGCCTTGCTGGGAGGCTTACCTGGGCGATCGGAGTTTTCACTAAGGAGAGGGTCACTCGACACTTAAGGGATTCTGAGGTGGAGTGGGTGGTTACGTGATTGGTTTTGTGTCCGCAGTAATGGTTTTGAGGGCTTCTCTCTAGTGTCATGGTCTATACTAGATTGTTTTTCGCTGGGTTAGCTTCTTATGTGGCACTGTTGGGTTATGGGGCAGTCTCTTGCTGTTTTCTTTCGGTTTATTGGTGCAGCCTTCCGGACAGTCTCACGTCACTGCTGGCTGTTATGTGGGCACGCGTCTATGTGGCGGTTGTAGGATCTGCTAGAGTTGCTTGCCGCCTGTGTGGTAGGGTTGGGTTTCTAGAGTGGCTCTGGACGGGGGGTCGGAGGCATGGTATAAGGGGGTTTGGGTTTGGCATCTAGGGGTTTATTGTTGTATCTTTTTATTTCTAGGTGGGCATCTAAAGTGGTTGGGGCCTCTGGAGGGTCCTTGGTGGCTCAGGGGATCCCAAATGAAGTGGTTGTGGGGTGCCAGTGAAGTTTAGGGGTCTCTGTGGAGTTCCAGATTTTGGGGTCCCGCAGGATTTGGGGAAGACTCACTCTGGTTTTCGGTGTCCCTGCAGTCCCGGGACCCCCCAGCTGCATCTCCTCCAGCATCTAAAGGTGAGCTAGGGGCATCTAAAGAAATTTAGAGGCTGACAAAGGGGATCTGGGGGCATCTAAACGGGTCTGGGGCCACCAACATGCCGCCGCCCTCACCACGATGGTGCCAGCCTCACCAAGATGGCGCCGGCCACACCAAGATGGCACCGGCCTCACCAAGATGGTGCCAGCTGCTTTAAAATGGCAAGAGCTGCGCCACCCCAGCCTCCAGGTTTCCTGGCTCCTCTGGTCTGTGCCAGGTCAGTGACAGCCTCTGCTCTTCTCTGGGGTTCTTCTGTGCCAGCTCCCGGTCTCGGGACCTCGCGGAGCTGCTGGCGGCGCGGGACGGCAGCGTGTAAGCGGTGGCGGCGGTGGCGGTGGCTGGCTAACAGCGGCGGCAGCGGGGAGGGGGTTGGGGTAGGGTGTTGGTCTGCAGCGGTCTGGAGGGGTCTGCTCCTAGTACACTGTTTTCCTGGGTTGTCCCGGTGCTCTCAGTATGGGTCCAGTCTTCTCCTAGTCCTGCCAGTAACTCCATATTCCGTTCCTAGTGCTCCCAGCACCCTCCCAATTCCTCAGTGCTCCCAGTTTGGGTCCAGTGTTTCCAATCCATGCCAACGCTCCTAGAAACCCCAAATTCCATCCCCAGTGCTCCCAATGCCCTCACAGTTCTCTTAGTGGTTCCAGTAACCCCCAAGTCTCCTTCCCAGTGCTCCCAGTAGCGACCCCAGTGTCCCCGTATTCCAAACTCTCTTCCTGGTGCTCCCAGTAACACCAAGTGCTGCCCAGTGTCTCCCCCTGTTCCCAGTATGTGGCAGTTTAGGCTGGGTGCCCCCTGCCACTGCCGCATGAGATACACCTCTGGTGTCCTGGGTGCTCGCCCCACAGGGGTGGACACAGGAAACGGCGTATTTCTACCCATAAATCCTGCACCCTATAAGGCCATCTGCAAAGTCATTCTCTTCCTCTTTCTTCCCTCTCTGCTCCCATGGGAGATGTCCTCTCTTATCGGGTAATGCCAGGGGGGTATCTCAGGCCTCTTAGGCCTGTCTAGGCCTAATGCCAGGAGGAGAATGGAGGGGGGGGGGGGCAGTCTCAGACCTGGCCAGCCTGAGACTTGCCTAGCAGTGGGAGGGGGAGGAAAGAGCCCTGAGGGATTGGGTAGACCCTCAGGTGGGAGGAGGGAAGGATTGGGAAACCTCTGGGTACTATGTAAGGGACTCTGTATGCTTTAGGATGTTTTTGCCACTATGCTGTGTAGTTTTTCTGTAGTTTCACCAATTGCTTTTCCATTTAAACTTTCCATCACTCTCCAATCCGTTTGCGTGTGTCATTCTTTTGTCCCTTTCGGGCCAAGAGATGTTCTGGCTGGCCTCAAACCAGCACAGATTTTTGGTAGCAGAGGATGGTTCCTGCGGAGCTCTGCAAATTGGGTTGGAGAAGTGCAGAGGTGGAAAAGTTAAAATGGTATCTGGGCGTTGTTGGTTTTGGTGGCTGGGCTCAAGGCTTTGTGCTGGCGCGATCGTGTGAGCGTTTTATGGGTTCCGAGGGGACGCCCTGGTGCGTAGCGGTGGCGTAGAATCCCGTCTGCCCTTCCAAGCGGCAGCGGTGATTTTGTAGCCATTTGCTTCGGGGGAAAAGCTTAAGAATGCGGTGCCTGTCCCTTTCCCTTTTGTTCCCCGCGGCACCAGCGGCGAGCAGAGCGGCGCGGAGCCGAGGAAGGGGGAGGGACAGTCGGAAGCAGACCAGGGTCGGCTTGTCCCGCGGCGGTGGGGGCTAGCCGCAGCGGGGCAGTGAGCGGTGGCTCCCGCAACTCAAGAAGGCGAGCGGTGGCTCCAGTTCAAAGGCTGCTTCCGAGGACCCAGGGAGCGAGTGTAGCTTTGGCTGGAAAAGCCGCTCTTGTGGCCCGAGGGGTGGCGGCGGTTTGGATCTGTACCGCGGCTGCAGAGGTGACAGCGGCTTTCGCTGTTATCTCTCCCCTGATTTTCGGACGTGTTCCGAAAATGGCGCCTAGCACCTGGCTCCGCCTCTCTTCTCGGTGGGTTGCAGTGCAGCCACTCCCTCTCCGGGGGAGGGCTGTGTAGCCGGATGCCTCCACGCCTCGGCATGCGTACGCTCAGGGGGAGCGGTGTGCCTGTGCGTGGTGTGCATCCGTATTAGCCTCGGGCCGCGGCTGGAAGCGGTCAGCACTGGGCTTGGGAAAGGTCCGTGCAGCTTTGGAAAGTCTCAGCGTGCTGTTGCCTGCAAGGGGTGGAAGGAGTCGAGTCGAGGAGCCTGATTGTTCTGACTCAATTTCCCCAAGGGATGGAGACATGCTGCTTGAGTGGATGGAGATTGATATTTGATTGAGAAGTTGTGAGGTTGTTTCCAGGTGGCCAGGATGTCCATCGGATCCATGAAGAGTTCACCGTGCAGAGGAATGAACTCTGCGTCGCTGGGAGGTTCCACAGGATGAGGGAGAAGAGCTGGAATGAACTGTGACCTGAGCCCGAGGGAGAGACTCTTCGGAAGGACGCCCAGATGAGGACCTGGACTTTGCCAGACATGTCATCTAAGAACTGTCTCTGATCTGATGATATGTTTTGGGTGCAGGAATTATGGGTATGAAATAAGGGGTGGGATGTGGCAGTTTGGGCTGGGTGCCCCCTGCCACTGCTGCATGAGATACACCTCTGGTGTCCCAGGTACTCGCCCACTGGGGGTGGACACAGGAAACGGCGTATTTCTACCCATAAATCCTGCGCCCTATAAAGCCATCTGCAGAGTCATCCTCTTCCTCTTTCTTCCCTCTCTGCTCCCACGGGAGATGTCCTCTCTTATCGGGTAATGCCGGGGGGGTATCTCAGGCCTCTTAGGCCTGTCTAGGCCTAATGCCAGGAGGAGAATGGAGGAGGGGCAGTCTCAGACCTGGCCAGCCTGAGACTTGCCTAGCAGTGGGAGGGGGAGGAAAGAGCCCTGAGGGATTGGGTAGACCCTCAGGTGGGAGGAGGGAAGGATTGGGAAACCTCTGGGTACTATGTAAGGGACTCTGTATGCTTTAGGATGTTCCTTGCCACTATGCTGTGTAGTTTTTCTGTAGTTTCACCAATTGCTTTTCCATTTAAACTTTCCATCACTCTCCAATCCGTTTGCGTGTGTCATTCTTTTGTCCCTTTCGGGCCAAGAGATGTTCTGGCTGGCCTCAAACCAGCACAGAGTAATACCCAGTATGTACCCAGTGTCCTCCTAGTGTGACCAGTGCTCACAGTGTGACCAAAATGTCCTCCAGATTCTCCTAGTGCTCCCAGTAATTCTAAAATCCTTTTCCTGGGCTCCTAGTAACACCCAGTGGCCTCCCAGTTGGTCCCAGTGCTCCCATTAAAGCCTAGATCCCCTTTCCAGTGCCCTCTCAGACCTTCCATTGCTCCCAGTAATATCCAGTGTCCTCCCAATCTCTTCCAGTGCTTCCAGTAACACCCAATGCCTCCCAGTGCTCACAGTGTGACCCCAATGTCCACCAGTCTCTCCCAGTGCTCCAAATAATTCCAAAATCCATTTCCAGGGCTCCCAGTAACACCCATTGATCTCCCAGTCCCTCCCGGTGCTCCGATTAAAGCCCAAATCCCCTTTCCTGTAACATTCCAGACCCTTCAGTGCTTCCAGTAACACCCAATGCCTTCCAGTGCTCACAGTGTGATCTTAATGCCCACCAGTCTCTCCCAGTAACACTATGTGCCCTCCCAGTCCCTCCTAGTGCTCTCAATATGGTCCTAGTGTCCTCCCAGTGTTTCCAGTATGGCCCCAGTGCTCCCAGCTCCTCCCAGTGATGGCAGTACTGCTTCCAGTAGCCCCCATATCCACTTCCTAGTGCTACCAGTGATCCCGGAGTCCTCCCTGTCCTTTCCAGTACTCTTAGTATCTCAAAAATTGCTCCCAGTAAGACCCTGGTGTCCTCGCAGCATTCCCAGTAATACCCAGTGACCCCCACTCCCAGTATGTGGCTCTAGTGTCCTGCCAGTCCCTTGCAGTGCTCCCAGTGCCCTCCCAGAAGCCCAGTGATCCCAGTAATTGCAAAATCCCATTCAAGTGCTCCCAGTAATACCCAGTGACCCCCAGGCCCTCCCAATGCTCCCAGTATGGCCCCTGTATTCTTCCTGTCCCTCTCAGTGCTCCCAGTAAGTCCAAATTCCCTTCCTAATGCCTTCCCAAGTCTCCTAGTGCTCCCAGTAGCCCCCCAAATCTCCTTCCCAGTGCTCCTGTTGTTCCTATTGTGGCCCCAGTATCCTCCCAGTATTCCAAACGGTTGTCTTGGTCTGTTGGTGTCTTAGGTGGGTCTGGGAGTGTCAAAGAAGAACTTGGAGCCCTCTGGAGGGTCTCCTGGAGGATTTTTATTTGGATTTTTAGGGTTAGGGTGAGTTGGAGTTTTGCAGCTCTTTCCTCCCCCCTGAAAGGACAGTGGCTCTGCCAAACTGGGCTTCCCTTGGCTCCTTTCAGACCCCCAGCACTTTTGCTCTGTCTGCACCAGGTTAGGGCCAGCCTCTGCTGTTCTTTGGGCTTCCTCTGTATGAGCTGCAGGGCTCTGCCCTGGCCCTGCTAACGATGGGGTTCCTGGACCTGGCTGGGGGGCAGTGGCAGGGGGCAGCAAGAAGCAGAGCGGGGTGGGGTGGGGGGGCTGCAGGCAAGTGACAATGGGGATAGGGAAGTGTTGGTCTGCAGTGCTCTGGAAGAGTCAAGAGGGGTCTGCTCCAAATAACTCTTAAGTGCTCTCCCAGTAAGGCCCCTGTGTTCTTCCTGTCCCTCCCAGTGCTCCCAGTAACTTCAAATTCTCCTCGTAGTGCTCTTAGTGCCCTCCCAAGTCTCCTGGTTCTCAGGTACTCAGAATGCCCAGCTCCAGTGCTGGGCTGATGTCACCTCACAGGTGCCATCCCGATGACTGCCTGCCCGAGTGCCAGGGCTCTTACTGGAACAATTTGACCAGATGAAGGTTTGTCTCTCTTGGCTTCCAGCGCCCCAATAAGGACTTGTCCTGACACACTTTCAGAAAGCTGAAACCATCCAAGGTTTAATTTATTAGAATAACAGACAGAAGAGATTGGTGATTGTCAGCGAGGAATGCATCGACTGCAAGGTGGTCTCGGGGTAGTAAATCCCAGGGAGCAGGCGACGCTCTCGGAAATGCAGAGCCATGCAGCAGCTCTCCCAGAGAACACAAAGGCAGCAAAGCTCAGTCGTGTGCTGAAGGTGCAAATCTCACTGAAAAGGGCACCTCTGGCTGGGGGTGAGAAAAAGGAGGGCAGCCCCTCAGATGTGTGTCTTTCCTTCAGGATTCCAAATGGGGGTGGGGGTGGGAGGATGCAGTCAGCTGTTAAAGCGCTAGTTTGGTAGCACAGGCCAAGTGATATTGAGTGCCATGGGATGAGGGGCAGCGCATTCACACTCTACTCATGTTCCAAAAATGGCATGATTGCTTGCTACATAACGCTCTGAATATGAAACTG